>NW_027436084.1:0-17496 GCF_964199755.1 Larus michahellis
CACACACAGACACACACAGACACACACACACACACAGACACACACACACACACAGACACACACACACACACAGACACACACACACAGACACACACACACACACACACACACAGAGACACACAGACACAGACACAGACACACACACACACACACACACACACACACACACACACACACACAGACACACACAGACACACACACACACAGACACACACACACACACACACACACACACACACACACACACACACACACACACACACCCCCCTCACTGCACACACCGCACTCTCCCTGCACACCCCCCCCATCTCTGGGCCACCGTCCCCTGCCGCGGTGGCCACGGTGGCTGTGACAAGGCCACCCGGTGTCAGGGTGCCCCAGGAGGGTGACACGGACACACACCCCCACACCCCCACACCCACCCCCCCACACCCCCACGGTCCATGTCCCCGCGGGTGGCAGCGGGAAGCAGGTCGTGGCCACGCGCACACGAGCCACCGTGGCCACCATGGGAGCCGCCATCTTTGGGGGGGGGGGACACACCGGTGTGGGGACGGGGACAACCCACGGGGTCACCCTCCTCGCTGGCAGCCCCACGGTGGGGACAGCGCGTGTGCCACCAAGGCTGTCACCAAGGGTGTCACCAGAAGCGCCGGTGCCTGTCTGACTGCGCGTGTCACCGTGTGTGTCACCGTGTGTGTCACCAAACGTGTCACCAAACGTGTCACCACACCTGCTGGTGCCTGCGCCACCACCTGTGCCCCCGCGTCGCCTTCCCTGCGTGCCACCACGGGTGTCACCGAGCATGTCACCACACCTGCTGGTGCCTGCGCCACCACATGTGCCACCAAGCGTGCCACTCACGGCCTGTGCCACCGCGTGTGCCACCACATGGGCCACCACGGGTGTCACCGAGTGGGCCACCACATGGGCCACCGCACGGGCCACCACCTGTGCCCCCGCGTTGCCTTCCCTGCGTGCCACCACGTATGTCCCCAAGGGCGTCACCGAACCTGCTGGCGCCTGTGCCACCGCGTGTGCCACCGTGTGTGTCACTGCCTGTGCCACCGCGTGTGCCACCACCACATGGGCCACCACGGGTGTCACCAAGCGTGTCACCACACCTGCTGGCGCCTGTGCCACCGTGCGTGTGCCACCACTCGGGCCACCACTCCTGCCACCGAGTGAGTCGCCACGGCCGCTGGTGCCTGTGCCACCGCGTGTGCCACCGCACGTGCCACCACACGGGCCACCGCGTGGGCCACCACGTTGCCTTCCCTGCGTGCCACCGCGTGTGCCACCAAGGGTGTCGCCGAACCTGCTGGTGCCTGTGCCGCTGCATGTGCCACCACACGGGCCACTGCGTGGGCCACCACATGGGCTAATGCGTGTGCCGCCGCGTGGGCCACCGCGGGGGCCACCATGCGTGCCACCAAGTGTGTCACCACGGCTGCTGGCGCCTGTGCCACTGTGTGTGCCACCCCGAGGGCCACCCCCTGCGCCTTCGTGTTGCCTTCCACGCGTGCCACCGCACGGGCCACTGCGTGGGCCACCATGCGTGCCACTGTGTGTGCCACCACATGGGCCACCGCGTGGGCCACCATGCGTGCCACTGTGTGTGCCACCACATGGGCCACCGCGTGGGCCACCATGCGTGCCACTGTGTGTGCCACCGCGTGGGCCACCATGCGTGCCACTGTGTGTGCCACCACATGGACCACTGCGTGGGCCACCATGCGTGCCACTGTGTGTGCCACCGCGTGGGCCACCATGCGTGCCACTGTGTGTGCCACCACACGGGCCACCACGTGGGCCACCATGCGTGCCACTGTGTGTGCCACCGCGTGGGCCACCATGCGTGCCACTGTGTGTGCCACCGCGTGGGCCACCATGCATGCCACTGTGTGTGCCACCACACGGGCCACCGCGTGGGCCACCATGCGTGCCACTGTGTGTGCCACCACACGGGCCACCGCGTGGGCCACCATGCGTGCCACTGTGTGTGCCACTGCACGGGCCACCATGCGTGCCACTGTGTGTGCCACCAGACGGGCCACCACGTGGGCCACCATGCGTGCCACTGTGTGTGCCACCGCGTGGGCCACCATGCATGCCACTGTGTGTGCCACCACATGGACCACTGCGTGGGCCACCATGCGTGCCACTGTGTGTGCCACCACATGGACCACTGCGTGGGCCACCATGCATGCCACTGTGTGTGCCACCGCGTGGGCCACCATGCGTGCCGCCGTGTGGGCCACCGCGTGGGCCACCATGCGTGCCGCCGTGTGGGCCACCAGACGGGCCACCGCGTGGGCCACCATGCGTGCCACTGTGTGTGCCACCGCACGGGCCACCGCGTGTGTCCCCACGCCTGCCGGTGCCTGTGCCACCGCGTGCGCCACTGGACGGGCCACCACAAGTGCCACCCAGGTGGCCCCCCCCCCCCCCCCCCGTGCTCACTCCCAGCAGCCGGGACCCCAAAGCCCCGGGGGGGGGGCCCTTCCCTGGGGCTGAGCCCCCCCCTCCCCCGGGACTGTCCCCCCCCCAGCCCTGGGACCCTGGGGACAGAGGGGACAGGGGTCCCTGGGAGGGGGCACAGGGGGGGCACCTGCCCATTGCCCCCGCCCTTGCACACCCCCATTGCTCCCCCCCACCCCACCCCCACCCCTCCACAGCACGGGGGGGGCAGTGGGGGGGGTACTGGGGGGGGTGGCGGGGGGGGCTGTGTGGGGCACTGGGGGGCAGCGGGGGGACACGGGAGGTTGGGGGGGGGTGGTCGTGGGAGGCGGGGGGGGCACTGGGGGGCTGGGGGGGGCAGTGGGGGGGCAATGGGGGCCTGTGGGGGGGCAGTGGGGGGCAGTGGGAGGCTGGGGGGGGCAGTGGGGGGGCAATGGGGGGGTGTGGGGGGGCAGTGGGGGGGCAGTGGGAGGCTGGGGGGGCAGTGGGGGGCAATGGGGGGGTGTGGGGGGCAGTGGGGGGGCAGTGGGAGGCTGGGGGGGCAGGGGGGGGCTGTGTGGGGGCAGTGGGGGGGCAATGGGGGGCAGTGGGAGGCGGGGGGACAGTGGGGGGGGGCTGTGTGGGGCACTGGGGGGAGACGGGAGGCGGGGGGGTGGTCGTGGGAGGCGGGGGGCACTGGGGGGCTGGGGGGGGCAGTGGGGGGGCAGTGGGGGGACAGTGGGGGGGGCTGTGTGGGGCACTGGGGGGAGACGGGAGGCGGGGGGGTGGTCGTGGGAGGCGGGGGGGGGCAGTGGGGGGGCACTGGGAGGCTGTGGGGGGGCAGTGGGAGGCGGGGGGGGCACTGGGGGGCACTGGGGGGGAGGCCCGGGGGGGGGGGGGGGTCGGTGCCGGTGCCCCCCGGGGGGGGGGGGGTGGCGCGGTGCCCGCGGCCGTTGTGTAAAAGCGTTTTATAACGGGGGGCGGGGCCGGGCCGGCGGTGACGTCATCACCTGCGCCACCGGCACCCAGCGATAACCCCCCCCCCCCCCCCCCCCGGCACCCAGAGACACCCACACGGGACAACACCCCCCCCCCCCCGCACCCATCCGCACCCACCGGGACCCCCCCCCCCTCCGGAACCCACCACCGGCACCCCCGGGCTCCCCGGGACCCCCCCCCAGCACCCACTGCCACCCCCCCCCCCCGGCACCCACCAGGGACCCCCCCCCAGCACCCACTGGGACCCCCCCCCCGGCACCCAGCGACACCCCCCGGGACCCCCCCGGGACCCCCAGGGACACCCCCCCCCCCCCCCGGCACCTACTACGATACCCCCCCCCCACCCCCGGCACCCATCCGAGACCCCCCCGGCACCCACTGGGACCCCCCCCGCGGCACCCAGCGACGTCCCCCGGGACCCCCCCGGGCCCCCATCACTGGCACCCACTGCCCCCCCCCAAGCACCCACTGAGACCCCCCCCCGGCACCCATCACCGGCCCCCCCCCCCCCCCCCAGTATCCACAGGGACACCCCCCCCACCCCCCCCGACCACCCCCCCGGGACCCCCCGGCACCCACAGGAACCCCCCCGGGACCCCCCCGGCACCCAGCGACCCTCCCCGGGACCCACCCCGGCACCTTCTGGCACCCCCTGACACCCCCCCGGCCCCCACTGGGACACCCCCTCCCCCCCCCGGGACCCCCCCAGGATCCCCCCAGCACCCATCACCGGCCCCCACTGGGACACCCCCCCCCCCCGGCACCTCCCGTCTCCTCCCGCCCCCCCTCTGCCCCCCCCAGACACCCCCCGGCTCCTCCCCCCCCCGTCCGTGTCCCCCCCCCCCCCACATATGGACCCCCCCCAACATCTGGACCCCCCCCCGCACATGGACCTCCCCCCACATCTGGACCCCCTGACCGACCTGCCCCCCCCCGACTGTGACCCCGGGTGAGCGCTGGGGGGGCACAAGGGGGGCCGGGGGGGTCCCCAAGCACCTGCGGGACGCGGGGGGGGCACTTGGGGGGGGGGGTCCGAACGGCCCCACGGCGGGGCGGGGGGGGGCAGCAGGTCCTGGGGCAGCGGGGGGGGGGCAGACCCTGCCCGGGGGGGGGGGTGTCCCACATTTTGGGGGGGGTGTCCCAATTTTGGGGGGGGGTGTCCCACATTTAGGGGCTGTCCCACATTTGGGGGGGGGGTCTTATACTGGGGGGGGGTGTCCCATACTGGGGGGGGGTGTCCCACTTTTGGGGGGGTCCCACGTTTGGGGGGGGGGTTGCCCATCAGTTGGGGGGAGATTCCCACATTTGGGGGGATTCCACGTTTAGAGGGGGGTCCTATATTTTGAGGGGGGGGTCCCACATTGGGGGAGGGGGGTCCCACTTTTGGGGGGGTGTCCCCCATTTGGGGGGAGATTCCCACATTTTGGGGGGGGTGGGTGTGTCCCGCATTGGGGGGGGGGGGTTGTCCCTCATCTGGGGGTGTCCCACTTTTTTTGGGGGGGGGTCCCATATAGGGGAGGGGTCCCATATTTGGGGGGGGCTGTCCCACTCTTTTGGAGGGGGGGTCCCACATTTGGGGTGCGTCCCGCTTTTTTTGGGGGGGGGGTGTCCCATATTTGGGGGGGGGTGTCCCACTCTTTTGGAGGGGGGTCCCACTTTTTTGGGGGGGGGGTGTCCCACATTTGGGGTGTGTCCCGCTTTTTTTGGGGGGGGGTTCCCATATTTGAGGGGGGGGGGTTGTGCCACATTTTGGGGGCGGGGGGGTGTCCCACATTGCCGGGGGGGGGGGGGTGTCCCACTTTTGGGGCTGTCCCACCTTGGGGGATGTGGGGGGGGGGGGGGAGGATATCCCTCATTTTGGGGGTGTCCACCATTTATTGGGGGGGGGTCCCGCCCCCTAACCCCTCCCCACCCCCCAACCCTGCCCTTCCCCCCCCCCCAGGGAGGATGCCTGGCAGCACTGTGCCCCCCCCCAGCTGCCCCCCGTCACGGTGACGTCCATCTCGGGGACCATGCGCCTGTACAGCAGCGCCGGAGTGGGGGGGTCCCCCCCGGCCCCCCCCGGCAAACCCCTGCTGCTGCTGCTGCCCTGGCTGGGGGCGCGGGGGGGGGCGCTGGCGCGGTACCTGGCCCTCTACCTGCCCCACGGCGTGGACGTGCTGGTGGTGGGGACCACGGCGTGGCACGTCCTGTGGCCGCGGCACGGCCGGCGGCTGGCCCAGAGGCTGCTGCGGCTGCTGGAGCCGGGGGGGGACGGCGGGGGGGAGGACGGGGGAGAGGGCGACGGGGGTGGCGGAGGCAGGGGGTGGGATGGTGGTGGGGTCGGTGGTGGAGGCGGTGGTGGAGATAGCGGTCGTGGCGGTGGAGTGGGAGGTGGTGGTGATGGCGGGGGTGGCACCAGTGGAGTTGGTGGTGGCACTGGTGGAGTTGGTGGTGGCACTGGTGGTGGTGGTGGTGGCGGCACTGGTGGAGTTGGTGGTGGCACTGGTGGAGTTGGTGGTGGCACTGGTGGTGGGGGTGGTGGTGGTGGTGGCGGCACTGGTGGAGTTGGTGGTGGTAGTGGTGGCACTGGTGGTGGTGGTGGTGGTGTTAAACATGGTGGTGGCACTGGTGGTGGTGGTGGTGGTGATGGTGGTAGTAAAGATGGGGAAGAGAGGGGTCAGGATGGTGGGGTTGAAGGTGGTGGTGACGGTGGTGGCACTGGTGGTGGTGGTGGTGGTGTTAAACATGGTGGTGGCACTGGTGGTGGCACTGGTGGAGTTGGTGGTGGTGGTGGTGGTGTTAAACGTGGTGGCACTGGTGGCGATGGTGGTGGTAAAGATGGGGGAGGGAGCGGTCAGGATGGTGGGGTTGAAGGTGGTGGCGACGGTGGTGGTGGCACTGGTGGTGACGGTGGCACTGGTGGAGGCGGCGGTGGTGGAGGTGTTAAAGATGGCGGGGGCGCCAGCGGTGGCACTGGTGGTGACGGTGGTGGAGATGGGGGAGACAGTGGTCGCGATGGTGGCGTTGAAGGCGGTGGTGGTGGTGGTGGTGGCACTGGTGGTGCTGGTGGCAGCGGTGGAGGCAACGGTGGTGGCGCTGGTGGCCCTGGTGCCACCGGTGTCGATGGTGGCCCTGGTGCCGATGGCGGCGGCGGCGACAGCCATGGAGGTGGCGGCGGCGGCGGCATCGGTGGCATCGGAGGCGGTGACGGAGGTGGTGGCGGCGGCGGCGGTGGCCTGGCCGCCCGCCCGCTGCTGGTCCACGCCATCTCCGCCGGCGCCTACACCTTCGCCCAGCTGCTGCTGCTCCTGCGCCAGCGCCCCCGGCAGTGCCAGCGCCTGGCGCCGCGCTTCCGCGGCGTCGTCTACGACAGCCTGGTCACCGGCGGCTTCGCGGACATGGCGCGGGGTGAGTGTGCCCGGCCTCGGCCGGGGGGGGACGGGACGGGACGGGACGGGGGTGACACCGGGCCGGGGGTGGAAAGCCAAGGCGACCCCCGCCGGCCCCGCCACCGACGCCGCTCTCTGCCCGCAGGCCTCGCCGGCGCGGCGGGCGCCCCGTCCCTGCGGCTGGCGGCGTTCGCCGGCGCCCGCCTCTACCTGGGGCTGGCGGGGCCCTGGGTGGGGGGGGAGCTGGAGAGGGCGAGGGGGGCTTTCGCCCGCCCCCCCTTGCGTTGCCCCCTCCTCCTTTTCTACAGCCTGGACGACGGGCTGAGCCCCCCGGCCGCCCTGCGGGCGCTGCTGCGGGGATGGCGGGCGCAGGGCATCCGCGCCCACGCCCGGGGCTGGCCCCGCTCCCCCCACGCCGCCCACCTGCGCCGACACCCCCGGGAGTACCGGGGGGCCCTGCTGGCCTTCCTCCGCTCCCTGGACGGGCCCCCCCCGCCCAAGGCCAGGCTCTAAGGCGGGGGGCGGGGGGGACGGGACGGGGAAGGGGGGGACGCGGGGACACGGTGGCACCCGTGCCCGCAGCCCGGCTGGGTGCTGAGTTGGGGGGGGGGCGGCGGGCAGAGCTGTGGTGGGGGCTCAAGGGGGTGTCTGGGGTGTGAGGAGCCATGGCCACGGCGTGCCAGGCTGCGCCCAAGGTGACAAGGCTGTGCCATGGTGGGCCAGGCTGTGCCAACCCGTGCCACGGCGTGTGAGGACATGCCCAGGGTGACAAGGCTGTGCCACGGCGTGCCGGGACGTGCCCACGGGGTGCAAGGACGTGCCCATGGCATGCAAGGCTGTGCCCAAGGTGACAAGGCTGTGCCATGGTGGACCAGGCGGTGCCAACCAGTGCCACGGCATGCAAGGACGTGCCCACGGCACGCAGGGCTGTGCCCAAGGTGACAAGGCTGTCCCCATGGCGGGCCAGGCTGTGCCACGGCGTGCCAGGACGTGCCCACGGGGTGCAAGGACATGCCCACGGCGTGCCAGGCTGTGCCACGGTGTGCCAACCCGTGCCACAGCGTGCAAGGAGGTGCCCACGGCACGCAAGGCTGTGCCCAAGGTGACAAGGCTGTCCCCACGGTGTGCCAGGCTGTGCCACGGCGTGCCAACCCATGCCATGGGGTGCAAGGACATGCCCATGGTGTTGCCAGGCTGTGCCCAAGGTGACAAGGCTGTGCCATGGTGGACCAGGCGGTGCCAACCAGTGCCACGGCGTGCAAGGACGTGCCCACGGCACGCAAGGCTGTGCCCAAGGTGACAAGGCTGTGCCAGGCTGTGCCAAGCAGTGCCACGGTGTGCAAGGACGTGCCCACGGCGTGCCAGGCTGTGCCCAGGGTGACAAGGCTGTCCCCACGGTGTGCCAGGCTGTGCCACGGTGTGCAAGGACATGCCCATGGTGGGCCAGGCTGTGCCAGGCTGTGCCAACCAGTGCCACGGCGTGCAAGGATGCGCAAGGACGTGCCCACGGCACGCAAGGCTGTGCCCAAGGTGACAAGGCTGTGCCATGGTGTGCCAGGCTGTGCCACGGCGTGCCAGGATGTGCCCACGGGGCGCAAGGACGTGCCCATGGTGTTGCCAGGCTGCGCCCAAGGTGACAAGGCTGTGCCACGGTGTGCCATGGTGTGCCAGGCTGTGCCAACCTGTGCCACGGCGTGCAAGGACATGCCCACGGCACGCAAGGCTGTGCCCAGGGTGACAAGGCTGTCCCCATGGCGTGCCAGGCTGTGCCACGGCGTGCCAACCCGTGCCGCGGCGTGCAAGGACATGTCCATGGTGTGCCAGGCTGCACCCAAGGTGACAAGGCTGTGCCATGGTGGGCCAGGCTGTGCCAACCCGTGCCACGGCGTGCAAGGACGTGCCCACGGCACGCAAGGCTGTGCCCAGGGTGACAAGGCTGTCCCCACGGCGTGCCAGGCTGTGCCACGGCGTGCCAGGACGTGCCCACGGGGCGCAAGGCCATGCCCACGGTGTGCCAGGCCCTGCCGTGGTGTGCCACCCTGTGCCACCCGCCCTGCCACGCTGCGCCCCCCCCTCCATGCCATCATGTGCCACCCCGGTGCCACAGCGTGTCACCCCCCTGCCGTGGTATGCCCCCTCCCCCCCCAGCCCCCCCGGTGCCCCCCCGGTGCCGGTGCCAGGCCGGGGCGCTGCCGATGCTCCATGACTTTATTTATTAATACCTGGATCCAGCGCGGTGCCCCCCCCCACGGGCACCCCCCGGGATGGGGGGGGGGGCGGGGGGGGTGTCCCCGCTGCTGCCCCCGGGGTCACCCCAGCCTGGGGGGGGCACGGGGGGGGGGGGGCACAGGAGGCAGCACCTCCCCCCCCCCTCCCCAGCAGGGAGCCCTGGGGAGGGTTCGGGGGGGGTCAGTCCCTTCCGTGCCCCCCCAGCAGTGGGGTGCAATGGGGGGGGGGGGGGCAAGCAGCGGGTGCTACGTCCTACCCACCTCTACAGGGTGCCCCCCCCCGCCCCCCCCCAAGAAGCCCCCGCGGTGCCGGTAAGGGGCGGGGGGGGCAGTGGGGGGGGGGTCCCCCAGCACCCCTCTGGGCGAGGGGGGGCCGCGGAGGAGGGGGGGGGGGGGGGCTGGCCGGGGGGGGTCCCGCCCGCGGTGCAGGGCCAGCCCCGGCGCGGCACTAGCGGTGGGGGGGCGGGGGGGGGGCCGGGGGGGGCCCCGGGGGGCCCGGCCGGGGGGGCCCAGCCCACGGCCCCTCCTCAGTACAGCCGCTTCTCGTAACTGTGGGGCAGAACGGGGGGGTGGGGGTGGGGGGGGTGGGGGTGTGTGTGTCAGTGGTGGGGGGGGGACACACACACGACACCCCCAGACCCCACTTTCCCCCCCCCGACCCCGGCTGCCGCCGGCACCACGTCAGATCCTGGCTGGGAAACGGGGGGTGCCCCCCCACCCCGCCCCCCCCAGCACCCCCAATCTCCATCCAGGGGGTGGGGGGGCTGTGCCCCCCCCCCCCCCCCCTCACAGCTCTCCCCCCGCCCTGGCCCCCCCTCCCCCCGCTGTTGCTGGGGGGGGGTCCCCAGCCGGTACTTACGTGGCAGAACCGTAACGCTACGGCGGCGGCGTGGGCAGGAAAGAGAGAGAAGGGCACAGGGTCACCCCGGCCTGGCACGGCCCCCCCGGACCCCCCCGACACACCAGCCGGCACCACCCGGCACCGGCACCCGCTGGCACCGACACGCTGCTCGACCGGGTCTCACGGCACCGGCACCAGCCGGCACTGGGGTCATCCAACACCGCGCTCCAGCTGAGCCAGCCGGCACCGGCACCGGCACCAAACCTCCTGGCACCGGCACCAGCCGGCACCATCCGGCACCGGCACCATCCAACACCACACTCCAGCTGAGCCATCCGGCACCAGCACCAGCACCAAGCCTCCTGGCACCGGCACCAGCCGGCACCGGCACCATGCTCCAGCTGAGCCATCCATCACCAGCACCATCTGCTACCAGCACCAAACCTCCTGGCACCGGCACCATCCGGCACTGGCACCATCCGACACCATGCTCCAGCTGAGCCATCCGGCACCAGCACCGGCACCGAGTCTCCTGGCACTGGCACCAGCCGGCACCGGCACCATCTGGCACTGGCACCGGCACCATGCTCCAGCTGAGCCATTCGGCACCGGCACCACGCTCCCATGGAGCCTCCTGGCACCAGCACCGGTGCCGTGCTCTGGCCAAGCCGCCCGGCACCGGCACCGCGCTCCAGCCGGCCATCGGCACCATGCTCCGACCCTGCGAGCTGGCGCCGGCACCGTGCTCTGACCGAGCCTCCTGGCACCGGCACCGTGCCATGACCGAGCCACCTGGCACCCGTAAGGCACCCTGACCCGGCCAGCTGGCCACCAGCACCAGGCTCCCGGCACCGAGGTCCAGCCGAGCCACCCGGCACCGGCACCGCTGAGGCAGACGCCAGGCAGGTGCCGCGGTCCCGCGGGTGCCGGTGAGGACGTGCCACCCCGAAACGATGCCCGGCTTCACCCCGAGCGGTGCCGGCAGCACCACGACAGCCCGGGCCTGACCCGGCCTGGGCTGGTCATGGCTCATGGAGAGCGTGGCCAAGGCGGCCAACTGGCATCCTGGCCAGTAGAGCAGCTGAGCAACCGGTCAGCTAACCAGTACCCTGGCCAAAGAACCAGCTAGCTAACTAGCTAACCAACCAGCATCCCAACCAGCTAACCAGCCAGCCAACCAGCGTCTCAATCAGTCGACCAACCACAACCAACCATCATCCTGGTCAGCCAACCAGCACCTCAACCAGCCAACCAACATCTTGGCCAACGTGGCAACCAACCGCAGCCAACCAGTACCTCAACCAGTCAACCAGCATCTCAACCAGTTGACCAGCCACACCCAACCATCATCCTGGTCAGCCAACCAGTGCCTCAACCAGTTGACCAACCGCAGCCAACCAGCATCTCAACGAACCAACCAGCATCTCAACCAGTTGACCAACCAACCACCATCTTAACCAGCTGACCGACCAACCAACCAACCAACCAGCATCTCAACCCATTGACCAACCAACCAACCACCATCTCAACCAGTTGACCAACCACAGCCAACCAGCATCCTGGTCAGCCAACCAGCACCTCAACCAGCCAGTTGACCAGCATCTCAACCAGCCAACCAGCATCTTGGCCAGCGTGGCAACTGACCACAGTCGACCAGCACCTCAACCAGCCAGTTGACCAGCATCTCAACCAACCAGCCGGCACCTCAACCAGCCAACCAACATCTTGGCCAATGTGGCAACCAACCACAGCCAACCAGCATCTTAACCAGCCGACCAACCAAACAACCAGCATCTCAAACAACCAACCAGCACCTCAACCAGCACCCCAACCAACCAACCAACCAGCATCTCAACCAGTTGACCAACCGACCAACCAGCACCTCAACCAGCCAACCAGTAACTCAACCAGCACCCCAACCAATGAACCAGCCTCTCACACAACCAACCAGCACCTCAACCAGTTGACCAACCAACCAACCAGCATCTCAACCAGCACCCCAACCAACCAACCAACCAACGAGCATCTCAACCAGTTGACCAACCACAACCAACCAGCATCTTGGTCAGCCAACCAGCACCTCAACCAGCCAACCAACATCTTGGCCAACGTGGCAACCAACCGCAGCCAACCAGTACCTCAACCAGTCAACCAGCATCTCAACCAGTTGACTAACCAACCAACCAGCACCTTAAACAACTAACCAACCAGCATCTCAACCCATTGACCAACTAACCAGCATCTCAACCAGTTGACCAACCACAACCAACCAGCATCTTGGTCAGCCAACCACCACCTCAACCAGCCAACCAACACCTTGGCCAACGTGGCAACCAACCGCAGCCAACCAGTACCTCAACCAGTCAACCAGCATCTCAACCAGTTGACCAACCAACCAACCAACCAGCATCTCAACCAGTTGACCAACCACAACCAACCAGCACCCCAACCAACCAACCAGTACCTCAACCAGTCAACCAGCATCTCAACCAGTTGACCAACCAACCAACCAGCACCTCAACCCATTGACCAACCAACCAACCAACCAGCATCTCAACCAGCCAACCAACATCTTGGCCAATGTGGCAACCAACCACAGCCAACCAGCATCTCAACCAGTTGACCAACCAACCAACCAACCAGCATCTCAACCAGTTGACCAACCACAACCAACCAGCACCCCAACCAACCAACCAGTACCTCAACCAGTCAACCAGCATCTCAACCAGTTGACCAACCAACCAACCAGCACCTCAACCCATTGACCAACCAACCAACCAACCAGCATCTCAACCAGCCAACCAACATCTTGGCCAATGTGGCAACCAACCACAGCCAACCAGCATCTCAACCAGTTGACCGACCAACCAACGAACCAACCAGCTCCTCAACCAGCCAACCAGTATCTTGGCCAATGTGGCAACCAACCACAGCCAACCAGTACCTCAACCAGTCAACCAGCATCTCAACCAGTTGACCAACCACAACCAACCAGCACCCCAACCAACCAACCAGCACCTCAACCAGCCAACCAGCATCTTAACCAGTTGACCAACCAACCAACCAGCACCTCAACCCATTGACCAACCAACCAACCAACCAGCATCTTGGTCAGCCAACCAACATCTTAGCCAACGTGGCAACGAACCGCAGCCAACCAGCACCTCAACCGGCCAACCAGCATCTCAACCAGTTGACCAACCAACCAACCAACCAACCAGCACCTCAACCCATTGACCAACCAACCAACCAACCAGCATCTCAACCAGCCAACCAACATCTTGGCCAATGTGGCAACCAACCACAGCCAACCAGCATCTCAACCAGTTGACCAACCAACCAACCAACCAGCATCTCAACCAGTTGACCAACCACAACCAACCAGCACCCCAACCAACCAACCAGTACCTCAACCAGTCAACCAGCATCTCAACCAGTTGACCAACCAACCAACCAGCACCTCAACCCATTGACCAACCAACCAACAACCAGCATCTCAACCAGCCAACCAACATCTTGGCCAATGTGGCAACCAACCACAGCCAACCAGCATCTCAACCAGTTGACCGACCAACCAACGAACCAACCAGCTCCTCAACCAGCCAACCAGTATCTTGGCCAATGTGGCAACCAACCACAGCCAACCAGTACCTCAACCAGTCAACCAGCATCTCAACCAGTTGACCAACCACAACCAACCAGCACCCCAACCAACCAACCAGCACCTCAACCAGCCAACCAGCATCTTAACCAGTTGACCAACCAACCAACCAGCACATCAACCCATTGACCAACCAACCAACCAACCAGCATCTCAACCAGCCAACCAACATCTTGGCCAACGTGGCAACCAACCGCAGCCAACCAGCACCTCAACCAGCCAACCAGCATCTCAACCAGTTGACCGACCAACCAACGAACCAACCAGCTCCTCAACCAGCCAACCAACGTCTTGGCCAACGTGGCAACCAACCGCAGCCAACCAGCACCTCAACCAGTTGACCGACCAACCAACCAGCAGCCCCGCCGGCCGGCCAACCAGCAACTGGCCACAAGCCCCCCGCCAACTGGCCACCCAACCATCTCCGCCAGCCACAGGAAGCCCCGCCCCCTCGCACAAGCCCCGCCTCCCCACGCGCCCCTCCCCCCCCCGGTGCTGCAGCATCTCGCGGGGGGGGGGGCCCGAGATGAAGCCCCCGGTTCTGGCGGGTGACACCGAGGCGGGGGGTGACACCGGGGGGGTGGGATGTTGGGGGGCTGGGGGCGCCCCACGGGTGCTTCCCCCCCCCCCCCCCAAGTGTGGGCCCCCCCCCCCCGGGGGTGAATTAAAGCAACTGCTGCACCCTGCCCGCACCCGAGTGTCACTGGGGGGGGACGGGGACAATGGGGACACACGGCACTGCCCCACACATGGGGGGCTCCCCCGGGTGCGACACCCCCCCCAACAGCCCCCAGGCTTTGCCCTGACCCCCCCCATGTCCCTGACCCCCCCCATGTCACAGACACCCTCCCGCCCCGCCATGTCCCAGACCCCCCCTGTGTCTCAGACCCCCCCCGGGTCCCCAACCCCCCGGTGTCCCAGACACCACCCCCCCCTCCGTGTCCCGGAGCCCCCCCCCCCCCATGTCCCTGATCCCCCCCGGGTGTCCCAGAGCCCCCCCCGTGTCCCTGACCCCCCCCTCCAGGCTGCTCCCCCCGTCCCAGTCTGCACCAGCACCCCCAGCATGGGGGTGTCCCCACCGTGCCACAGCCCGGGGGGGGGACACCCACAGCCGGTGTTGGGGGGGGGGGTCGGCTGAGAGCTCCCCCGATCAGCGCGTCCGGCCCCCCCACACAAGGTGGGGGGGGGGGTTCTGGGACCCCCAATACTCTGCACTGGGGCAATGGGGGGCATCCGACACCCCCCCGATGCCCCACACTGGGACAATGGGGGGGCCTGCCCCCCCAGTAACTGGCTCTGGGGCAATGGGGGGGGGTGCTGGGACCCCCAATACCTGGGCACCCCCCCATACCCCAAACTGGGGCCATGGGGTACCCGACCCCCCCCCACTGCACCCAGCACTGGGGTAACCGGGCGCCCCCCCCCCCCAAATTGAGAGTGGGGCAACTTGGTGCCCCCCCCCCCCCCCCACCATACCCAGCACTGGGGCAACTGGGCGCCCCCCCCCAACTTGTCAAGGGGGCAACTGGGTGCCCCCCCCACCCCCATACCCATCACTGGGGTAACTGGGCGCCCCCCCCCCCAACTTGTCAAGGGGGCAACTGGGTGCCCCCCCACCCCCATACCCAGCACTGGGGTAACTGGGCGCCCCCCCCCCCAAATTGACAGTGGGGCAACTGGGCGCCCCCATAAACTTATCACTGGACTTACTGGGTGCCCCCCCCCCACCCCCCCCCCCACCCCCAACCTCCACCGTGCCCTGGGGGGTGGGGGGGGAGGCGGGGGGGGGGGCACACGAGCCGGATCTGACGTGGTGCTTTACCGCAGCCTTTCCCCACCCCCCCCCACCCCCCCAATATCCCCCCCCCCCCCCCAACTTACGAGTGGAGCCCGTGGACCCCCCCTCGATCTGCGCCGCCATCGTCCTCTTCTCGAACTTCAGCTCCCCCGAGTACATCATGGACCTGGTGTGGGGCCGGGGGGGGGGGGGGGGGGGATGGAGGAGGGTAGGGGGGGGGGTGTCAGCGTGGCCGGGTGACACCCCCCCCCCCCCCCCCCAAAAAAAAAAAACCCCAACCCCCACCGGAGGGCGGAGAGGCTCCTGGCGCCCATGTCCTGGCAGCCGTGTTGGATCCCGGCGATCAAATAAGGGACGAATTTGTGGATGGAGCCTTTGTCCTGCACCGAGCCCGACACCCCCTGCGCCACCTTCACCGCGTCGCCCTCGCTGGGGGGGGCACACACACACACAGAGCTGTGAGACAGCCCCCCCCCGCCTCCCCAGGGTGGGCACCAGGGTGGGGGTGTGGGGGGGTGAGAGCTGAGAGACCCCCCCCGGGATGGGCACCAGGATGGGTGCTGGAGGGGGGGGACGACGGATGTGAGACCCCCCCCCCCAAGATGGGGACCAGGATGGGCTCAGGGGAGAGTTATGGCCCTGGGACCCCCAGGGTGGGCACCAGGATGGGTGCTGGAGGGGGGGACGATGGATGTGAGACCCCCCCCCCAGGGTGGGGACCAGGACGGGGTCAGGGGGGAGTTATGGCCGTGGGACCCCCGGGGTGGGCACCAGGATGGGTGCTGGAGGGGGGGGGACGACAGATGTGAGACCCCCCCCCAGGGTGGGCACCAGTATTGGGGGGTGGGGGGGAATTATGGCCCTGGGACCCCCAGGGTGGGCACCAGGATGGGTGCTGGGGGGGGGGGGACGACGACAGATGTGAGACCCCCCCCCAAGGTGGGCACCAGTACTGGGGGGCGGGGGGATGAGAACTGTGAGACACCCCCCCCCAAGATGGGCACCAGGACGGGGTCAGGGGGGAGTTATGACCGTGGGACCCCCAGGGTGGGCACTAGGATGGGTGCTGGAGGGGGGGGACGACAGATGTGAGACCCTCCCCAAGGTGGGCACCAGTACTGGGGGGCGGGGGGGCGAGAACTGTGAGACCCCCCCCCCAGGATGGGCACCAGGACGGGGTCAGGGGGGAGTTCTGGCCGTGGGACCCCCGGGGTGGGCACTAGGATGGATGAAGGGGGTGTGAGAGCTGTGAGACCCCCCCCAGGATGGGCACCAGGATGGGGTCAGGAGGGAGTTCTGGCTGTGGGACCCCCGGGGTGGGCACCAGGGTGGGGGTGTGGGGGGGCGAGAACTGTGAGACCCCCCCCAGGATGGGCACCAGGACGGGCTCAGGGGGGAGTTCTGACCGTGGGACCCCCGGGGTGGGGCTCTAGGATGGGTGCTGGAGGGGGGGGACGACAGATGTGAGACACCCCCCCCCAGGGTGGGCACCAGTATTGGGGGGCGGGGAGGAATTATGGCCCTGGGAACCCCCAGGATGGGCACCAGGACGGGTGCAGGAGGGAGTTCTGGCCCTGGGACCCCCGGGGTGGGCACTAGGATGGATGAAGGGAGGGTGAGAGCTGTGAGACCCCCCCCCAGGATGGGCACCAGGATGGGTCAGGGGGGGGTTCTGGCCCTGGGACCCCCGGGGTGGGCACCGGGATGGATGCGGTGGGGGGGGGGGGTGATGTCCGTGGCCCCGCGCCCTACGGCGGGCGCTCGGTGGGGGGGGTGGGGGGGGTGGTGTGTGTGTGGGGGGGTGCTGCCCTCGCCCCCCCCCCCCCCCCTCCCCCGGCCCCCACCTGAAGTAGCGTTTCTGGCTGCCGCCGCCCTGCTCCATGGCGTCCAGCGAGCCCATGCCGCGGTACTGCTTCAGCCGCACCCCCTCCGAGAAGAAAAACTCCCCCGGCGCCTCCGTGGTGGCCGCCAGCAGCGACCCCAGCATCACTGCGGGGGGGTGGGGGGGGGGGGACACACACACGCTCACGCACGCGCTCACGCACACACACACGCATCCTCCCCCCCCACCGCACCCCCCGACACAGCTTCTCCCCCCCGCGCTGGGCACCGCTGGTGGGACCTGCTCGATTGGGGGGGGGGGGTGCGGGGGGGGTGTG
>NW_027436085.1:0-52000 GCF_964199755.1 Larus michahellis
GATAGTATTCGATATGCGATGTTGCAAAACAGAACTGCTACTGATTTTTTGCTTTCAGCTCACAGACATGGTTGTCAAGATTTTAAAGGACTGTATTGTATGAATGTAAGTGACCACTCCAAATCCATCCATGCCCAGTTGCAGGAACTGCTCCGACCGAACCAGCAACTTGTGGAGACCACTTTTGAAAATCTTTTTGCTGGATGGACTTGGGGGTGGGGTTGGTTGAAGCAAATTCTACTCATCGCCTGTGTGGAAGGAATTTGTCTGTTATGTTTAGTATGCTGTTTGCTGTTTTTAATAAGCATTATACGATCAGCTGTAGATGCCGCTTTGCATCGTACCCTTGTACGAGTTGTAGAATATGTTGCTCTAAAAACTATGTGTGTATCCATGAGAACCTGACCTTCACAGAAGAAGATAACAGGAAGGGATTACAACAATGGAGTCACGTATCAGGCAGCCGCTGTCAGCAGAGCTGGATCATGAGTTTGGTGAGACTTGCTGCATGTGCTGGCCACGCGTGCAGCGACTCTGGCCTGTACTTTTCTACTCAATCCAGTGCAGGAGAGTTTGGTGGGACTCGCTGCGTGCGCTGGCCATGCATGCAGCGACTCTAGCCTGTACTTCTCCACTCAATCCAGTGCAGGATATAAGGGGGCTGTCTCGGGTCAGAGAGGGCTAGAGAGACATGAGTGAGGGGGAGAGAGACATGAGTGCACTTTGAAGATACAGGGGATGCCCTGAAGCAGTGTCTGCCCCCGCCCCGCCCCCCCGCCATAAGTTCTATGTTCATTAACCCCAACAGCTCCGAAGGCATTACAGCATGTTGCAAGATAAGATATAGTCTACTACTGCTGCAAGACGCATTGAACACCTTCCTACAAGAATTTCAACTTTATGCCCTGATAGGACAGTGGGATGATGCACTCGCAAAGAGCCTGACTGCATTAGAGTGGGTATTTTTGCCACATGCCTTTTCAAAACCAGTAACTATGATGATTGAAATGTTACCGCGATTGTTTTTCCAGGGTCGTTTGTGCTGTCAGCAGCTTTCTGGAATGCATCCAAGCCACATACATGTCCCCATCAAAAAGGATGACCTTGACCCTTGGTTATCACAATTTGACATGTCGTTGCAAAAAGAAAAAATAGTCGTCCTTTACATGATCAGCTAAAAGCTCAAATACTAAAGATTCAAGACTTAATGAACCACAATGTATTTGAACTATTACAAAAGGATTTCTCGTGGGTAAATCCAAAGAAATTGGCTTTCTGGGCTAAATTGAGGAATCTGGGTATTTATTGCCTTAGCAGGGTTCTTTTTGATTCTGTTTTTAATTGTGTTTAGTCTATAACCCGCTAAGAGCGTCACAACAAGTAGAAGCACAAGTCATGGCGACCTTGTTAATAAATGGTCTGGCGTTAAACAAAAAAGGGGGAGATGTGGCAGATCTACAAGCAGAGGCCTGCATACGGCCAAAGATACAGTGAGCAGAGCAGAGAGTAACCACAGAGCCAAGAGAACAGTTCATACCTTCACTCCATCCTGTGACGACCATATAACATTTTCAAATCTCAGACAAAGAATAGGGCTAAGTATTCTTCCTTCGCTAGGAACAGCAACGGCATTAAATGCATTGAATAAGATAGGGTGTTGGGCAAGTAAACAGATAAACCTTACAACTGAAATCCTATCTAGCTTGCTTACTGATGCTGATAGCATTCGGCATGCTACGTTGCAAAATCGAGCGGTTATTGACTTTTTGCTGTTAGCTCAGGGTCATGGATGTGAAGATTTTGAAGGTATGTGTTGTATGAACGTTTCAGACCACTCATCATCCATTCATAAGCAGTTACGGGAGCTGAAGGATAACATGTCCAAATTAAAAGTGGTCAAAAATGGTTTCGATGATTGGTTAAGCTCATGGGGTGTATCGGGATGGTTATCAGACTTACTAAAGCAAGGGCTCATGCTATTGTTGGTTATATTATTATTGATTATGGTAGCCTCATGTGTTCTCCGCAAAGTGACTGACATGATTGAAAATGCCATGCATAAGGTCTGGCTGGCTCAAGAAGAAAAAGGGGGTATTGTAGGAATGTGTCTGAGAGAAAATGGTCACGTGAGCCAGCCTCCCTACTAGGAGAGATTAGATTAAGGGCAAAACAGGTGGTAGAAGATGGAATTAGTACATGGGAAAAACGGGAACTGAGAAGGTAGAAAACATGTTGTGCTAATGACTAAGTAATTTACTATGTGAATTCTTGTAACCAATCTGATCTGTGAATGAACTGCATGGACAGCGCGTGAACAGAGACTGTAAGCCAATCATATAGCTGCCGCTAGCGCGTGCCCTTATTACCTCTCTCTATACACTCTGTGAAAACTTGAATAAAGGGAGAACGATTATACTCCTATTAAGACTCCATCGTTACTCCGGGTCCGTCTCCCACTCCAACAAGCCTCCACAACTTCCATACGTCTGGACATTGCTCCCACGCCTAAAGAGCCAGGAGGGAAAACTGTGGCTTCTTCTAAAGCTCTTTGGGAACCGCTTGCATGGCCCCAAACACCTTGGGGCTGCGGGCTTTCCTCCTGCCTTCAGCCTCAAATACACCCTTTCCCACTTGGCGCCGTGCCAGCCTATAAAATTTCCATATGTCTGGAGATTGCTCCCACTCACAAAGAGCCAGCAGGGAAAACTGAGTCTTGTTCTAAAGCTCTTTGGGAACTGCTTGCATGGCCCCACAGACCTTGTGGCTCCAGGTTTTCCTGCTGCCTTCAGCCTCAAAACCACACTTTCCCACTTGGCGCCGCACCAGCCTCTAGAATTTCCATATGTCTGGAGGTTGTTACCACACCCAAAGAGCCAGGAAAGACAACTGTGGCTTCTTCTAAAACTCTCTGGGAACCGGCTATATGGCCCCACAGACATTGGGGCTACGGGATTTCTTGTTGCCTTCAGCCTCCAAACCACCCTTTCCCACTTGGCGCCGCAATATCCTCCAAAATTTCTATCTCTCTGGAGATTGCTGCCACGCCTAAAGAGCCAGCAGGGAAAACTGTGACTTGTTCTAAATCTCTTTTTCGGAACCGCTTGCATGGACCCACAGACCTTATGGCTGCGGGCTTTCTTGTTGCCTTCAGCCTAAAAACCACCCTTTCCCACTTCGCGTCACGCCAGACTCAAAAATCGCCATGTGTCTGGAGATTGCTTCCACGCCCAAAGATCCAGCAGGGAAAAATGTGCCTTATTCTAAACCTCTTAGGGAACCGCTTGCATGGCCCCACAGACCTTGTGGCACAAGGCTTTCCTGTTGCCTTCAGCCTCAAAAAACCACGTTACCACTTGGTGCCGCGCCAGCCTCTGTAGGAATGTGTCTGAGAGAAAGTGGTCATGTGAGCCAGCCTCCCTACTAGGAGAGATTAGATTAAGGGCAAAACAGGTGGTAGAAGATGGAATTAGTACATGGGAAAAACGGGAACTGAGAAGGTAGAAAACATGTTGTGCTAATGACTAAGTAATTTACTATGTGAATTCTTGTAACCAATCTGATCTGTGAATGAACTGCATGGACAGCACGTGAACAGAGACTGTAAGCCAATCATATAGCTGCCGCTAGCGCGTGCTCTTATTGCCTCTCTCTATACACTCTGTGAAAACTTGAATAAAGGGAGAACGATCATACTCATATTGAGACTCCATCGTTACTCCGGGTCCGTCTCCTACTCCAACATCTGGTAGCAGAGGATGGTTCAGCGCGACTGAGTTCTCCGAGACTGCGGTAAGCAGCTAGAGGAGGGGAGTGGGAAACTTCGGCTGGGAGACGTGCTGCTTAGGCGCATCAGCGGAAGCAGACAACGGCATGAGGTCGTTCCTCACCTCCCAGGCGCAGCTATGGAAACAGAAGCTGCGGCCACACTACTCACTGGGTTCCTCTCTAAGAGAGGGATTGAAACACCAGCGAAACTGTTGCTCAAACTGATTAAGCCGGGGCAGGAGATGGGGCAACAAGTAACAAAAGAAGAAGGGGCTATATTAAGACTTCTCCTGCATATCCTCTCTAAGAGAAGGGTGAAATATGATGAGCGTATGCTCCGAAGGTTGTTAACCTGGTGCAGAGAGAACGGATTCGCACCAGAGCCCCAGACAGCTTTTAAACCAGAAATATGGGAGGCTGTTGGGAAAAAACTGTGGGAAGTGATAAGTAATGGAGACAAAGAGGCATCACCGTTGGCGACGACCTAGCGGTTGGTGTTATCGACCTTACAAGATATGAAGGCGGAGCGAGCCACAGCAGCCAGGGCTTTTGCAGCATTACAACCCACGGGAGGGGGATCGAACAGGCCAGGTCCGAAGGTCTGGGACGATCCCCTGCTGATCCCCTCTGCTCCACCTGAGGCCGAGGGAGGAGGCAGAATGTCAGCAGAGAAGGACAGAGCCGGAGCTGTTGGCTCCTGACATTGCCCGCCTCGCCCCCTCCCCTCCCCAGTCATCTCCCTGAGATAAAAGTGCTGGTTTTGTATGTCTGCTGTGGAAGTGTGTGTGGGCGCCAGCTTATACCTGCTGATCAGCATGTGTGCTACTGTTTGCTTTTTGTTGTGTGCAGTGTCGTTAGGTGACTCCACTTGAGCAGGTGTTCTGCCCGGTGTGGTACTGTTCTCGTATGCATCTAGGGCTGACGCTCCGTGAAGTGAAGTAGTTTGTGTATACACAATGTTTAGACGTAAGGCGAGCGCGTAAGGCGAGCGCGCCTCAGGTAGATACACCAGGATGGGCTGTAGAACCGATGGAAGTCCTGGAATATTGGGGGAGTTTTCACAAGCCTACACGTTTACACCCTCGGAAACGGCTCGCCCGTGCAGGGCGTATCGCTGGTTGTTTGTTGTTTGTCTATAAGGTCATGGTTGATTGGGAAAAGGAGTTGAGCCAAAGTCTATAGGATGCTCTGTAGGAAAATGAGAAACTTAAGGAAAAACGAGAAACTGAGCT
This sequence comes from Larus michahellis, assembly GCF_964199755.1. NCBI lineage: Eukaryota > Metazoa > Chordata > Aves > Charadriiformes > Laridae > Larus > Larus michahellis. Next base: position 4,998 of record NW_027436085.1, read on the forward strand.
CTTGTTGCAAAGGCAGACTTTTATGTCAGTCATAAGTGATGGAAAAAAAAAGAAAAGAAAAAAGAGAAAAAAGAAAAAAGAAAAAAGAAAAAAGAAAAAAGAAAAAAGAAAAAAGAAAAAAGAAAAAAAAAGAAAAAAAGGAGTAAAAAAAGAAAAGAAACCAACCAGGAACAATTAGATGGGAAATGTGCCATGTTCGCACAAAAGTATGCCATACGCATTACGAGAAAGCATCAGAAAAAGAGAAACAGGACACCTGATTCAAAGCAGTACCATAGAGATATGTTTTTGGTTTTTTCCTATATGTGTAAATGTTATTGCATGCCTTAGTAGATTGCTCTCTGTTATACCCTGCGAGACTAAAATGAACCCAGCAGAAGCGGTCTCTTGAGCAAGGGGGTGGAATATGGGAAAGCAACGGAGGAGGATCAATCCACCGAGGAGGACTGTAAATACACTCAAGGGACTCGCACCTGGGTGCTGGAAAACACATATATCACACCAATTGTTATTCAGTCTCGGGTGCTGGCAAGAAAAACATTTGGATGACATAAGCCTGTAATGGACTCACAGACACCTTATCTAGCTGCTTGAGAACCTTGGCCTGTTGTGGAAGATCAAAGCACAGTACCAGCAAGAACAGGGAGGCCGCATGCGCTCTAGCTAACTAGGACTCTTTTGCTGCCAAGGATTCGTGATAACAAGGGCTCTCTTGCTGCCAAGGATAAGTTTAACAATGCTACTAGTACCGCTATTTCTGAGTTAGTGCTAGATGTAGATAGTATTCGATATGCGATGTTGCAAAACAGAACTGCTACTGATTTTTTGCTTTCAGCTCACAGACATGGTTGTCAAGATTTTAAAGGACTGTATTGTATGAATGTAAGTGACCACTCCAAATCCATCCATGCCCAGTTGCAGGAACTGCTCCGACCGAACCAGCAACTTGTGGAGACCACTTTTGAAAATCTTTTTGCTGGATGGACTTGGGGGTGAGGTTGGTTGAAGCAAATTCTACTCATCGCCAGTGTGGAAGGAATTTGTCTGTTATGTTTAGTATGCTGTTTGCTGTTTTTAATAAGCATTATACGATCAGCTGTAGATGCCGCTTTGCATCGTACCCTTGTACGAGTTGTAGAATATGTTGCTCTAAAAACTATGTGTGTATCCATGAGAACCTGACCTTCACAGAAGAAGATAACAGGAAGGGATTACAACAATGGAGTCACGTATCAGGCAGCCGCTGTCAGCAGAGCTGGATCATGAGTTTGGTGAGACTTGCTGCATGTGCTGGCCACGCGTGCAGCGACTCTGGCCTGTACTTTTCTACTCAATCCAGTGCAGGAGAGTTTGGTGGGACTCGCTGCGTGCGCTGGCCATGCATGCAGCGACTCTAGCCTGTACTTCTCCACTCAATCCAGTGCAGGATATAAGGGGGCTGTCTCGGGTCAGAGAGGGCTAGAGAGACATGAGCGAGGGGGAGAGAGACATGAGCGCACTTTGAAGATACAGGGGATGCCCTGAAGCAGTGTCTGCCCCCGCCCCGCCCCCCCGCCATAAGTTCTATGTTCATTAACCCCAACAGCTCCGAAGGCATTACAGCATGTTGCAAGATAAGATATAGTCTACTACTGCTGCAAGACGCATTGAACACCTTCCTACAAGAATTTCAACTTTATGCCCTGATAGGACAGTGGGATGATGCACTCGCAAAGAGCCTGACTGCATTAGAGTGGGTATTTTTGCCACATGCCTTTTCAAAACCAGTAACTATGATGATTGAAATGTTACCGCGATTGTTTTTCCAGGGTCGTTTGTGCTGTCAGCAGCTTTCTGGAATGCATCCAAGCCACATACATGTCCCCATCAAAAAGGATGACCTTGACCCTTGGTTATCACAATTTGACATGTCGTTGCAAAAAGAAAAAATAGTCGTCCTTTACATGATCAGCTAAAAGCTCAAATACTAAAGATTCAAGACTTAATGAACCACAATGTATTTGAACTATTACAAAAGGATTTCTCGTGGGTAAATCCAAAGAAATTGGCTTTCTGGGCTAAATTGAGGAATCTGGGTATTTATTGCCTTAGCAGGGTTCTTTTTGATTCTGTTTTTAATTGTGTTTAGTCTATAACCCGCTAAGAGCGTCACAACAAGTAGAAGCACAAGTCATGGCGACCTTGTTAATAAATGGTCTGGCGTTAAACAAAAAAGGGGGAGATGTGGCAGATCTACAAGCAGAGGCCTGCATACGGCCAAAGATACAGTGAGCAGAGCAGAGAGTAACCACAGAGCCAAGAGAACAGTTCATACCTTCACTCCATCCTGTGACGACCATATAACATTTTCAAATCTCAGACAAAGAATAGGGCTAAGTATTCTTCCTTCGCTAGGAACAGCAACGGCATTAAATGCATTGAATAAGATAGGGTGTTGGGCAAGTAAACAGATAAACCTTACAACTGAAATCCTATCTAGCTTGCTTACTGATGCTGATAGCATTCGGCATGCTACGTTGCAAAATCGAGCGGTTATTGACTTTTTGCTGTTAGCTCAGGGTCATGGATGTGAAGATTTTGAAGGTATGTGTTGTATGAACGTTTCAGACCACTCATCATCCATTCATAAGCAGTTACGGGAGCTGAAGGATAACATGTCCAAATTAAAAGTGGTCAAAAATGGTTTCGATGATTGGTTAAGCTCATGGGGTGTATCGGGATGGTTATCAGACTTACTAAAGCAAGGGCTCATGCTATTGTTGGTTATATTATTATTGATTATGGTAGCCTCATGTGTTCTCCGCAAAGTGACTGACATGATTGAAAATGCCATGCATAAGGTCTGGCTGGCTCAAGAAGAAAAAGGGGGTATTGTAGGAATGTGTCTGAGAGAAAATGGTCACGTGAGCCAGCCTCCCTACTAGGAGAGATTAGATTAAGGGCAAAACAGGTGGTAGAAGATGGAATTAGTACATGGGAAAAACGGGAACTGAGAAGGTAGAAAACATGTTGTGCTAATGACTAAGTAATTTACTATGTGAATTCTTGTAACCAATCTGATCTGTGAATGAACTGCATGGACAGCACGTGAACAGAGACTGTAAGCCAATCATATAGCTGCCGCTAGCGCGTGCTCTTATTACCTCTCTCTATACACTCTGTGAAAACTTGAATAAAGGGAGAACGATTATACTCCTATTAAGACTCCATCGTTACTCCGGGTCCGTCTCCCACTCCAACAAGCCTCCACAATTTCCATACGTCTGGACATTGCTCCCACGCCTAAAGAGCCAGGAGGGAAAACTGTGGCTTCTTCTAAAGCTCTTTGGGAACCGCTTGCATGGCCCCAAACACCTTGGGGCTGCGGGCTTTCCTCCTGCCTTCAGCCTCAAATACACCCTTTCCCACTTGGCGCCGTGCCAGCCTATAAAATTTCCATATGTCTGGAGATTGCTCCCACTCACAAAGAGCCAGCAGGGAAAACTGAGTCTTGTTCTAAAGCTCTTTGGGAACTGCTTGCATGGCCCCACAGACCTTGTGGCTCCAGGTTTTCCTGCTGCCTTCAGCCTCAAAACCACACTTTCCCACTTGGCGCCGCACCAGCCTCTAGAATTTCCATATGTCTGGAGGTTGTTACCACACCCAAAGAGCCAGGAAAGACAACTGTGGCTTCTTCTAAAACTCTCTGGGAACCGGCTATATGGCCCCACAGACATTGGGGCTACGGGATTTCTTGTTGCCTTCAGCCTCAAAACCACCCTCTCCCACTTGGCGCCGCGCCAGACTCCAAAATTTCCATATGTCTGGACATTGCTCAAACGCCTAAAGAGCCAGGAGGGAAAACTGTGGCTTCTTCTAAACCTCTGTGGGAACCGCTTGCATTGCCACAAATACATTTAGGTTACCTGCTTTCCTGGCGCATTCAGCATCAAAACCACCCTTTCCCACTTGGCGCCGCACCAGCCTCCAAAATTTCCATATCTCTGAACATTGCTCCCACGCCCTAAGAGACAGCAGGGAAAACTGTTTCTTTTTTGAAAGCTCTTTGGGAACCGCTTGCATGACCCCACAGAGCTTGGGGCTGCGGGCTTTCTTGTTGCCTTCAGCCTCAAAACCACCCTTTCCCACTTGGCGCCGCACCAGGCACAAAAATGGCCATATGTCTGGAGATTGGTCCCACGCCCAAAGAGCCAGCAGGGAAAACTATGCCTTGTTCTAAAGCTCTTTGGGAACCGCTTGCATGGCCCCACAGACACTAGTGATGCGGGCTTTCCTGCTGCCTTCAGCCTCAAAACCACCCTTTCCCGCTTGGCGCCGCAATATCCTCCAAAATTTCCATCTCTCTGGAGATTGCTGCCACGCCTAAAGAGCCAGCAGGGAAAACTGTGACTTGTTCTAAATCTCTTTTTCGGAACCGCTTGCATGGACCCACAGACCTTATGGCTGCGGGCTTTCTTGTTGCCTTCAGCCTAAAAACCACCCTTTCCCACTTCGCGTCACGCCAGACTCAAAAATCGCCATGTGTCTGGAGATTGCTTCCACGCCCAAAGATCCAGCAGGGAAAAATGTGCCTTATTCTAAACCTCTTAGGGAACCGCTTGCATGGCCCCACAGACCTTGTGGCACAAGGCTTTCCTGTTGCCTTCAGCCTCAAAAAACCACGTTACCACTTGGCGCCGCGCCAGCCTCTGTAGGAATGTGTCTGAGAGAAAGTGGTCATGTGAGCCAGCCTCCCTACTAGGAGAGATTAGATTAAGGGCAAAACAGGTGGTAGAAGATGGAATTAGTACATGGGAAAAACGGGAACTGAGAAGGTAGAAAACATGTTGTGCTAATGACTAAGTAATTTACTATGTGAATTCTTGTAACCAATCTGATCTGTGAATGAACTGCATGGACAGCGCGTGAACAGAGACTGTAAGCCAATCATATAGCTGCCGCTAGCGCGTGCTCTTATTGCCTCTCTCTATATACTCTGTGAAAACTTGAATAAAGGGAGAACGATCATACTCATATTGAGACTCCATCGTTACTCCGGGTCCGTCTCCTACTCCAACATCTGGTAGCAGAGGATGGTTCAGCGCGACTGAGTTCTCCGAGACTGCGGTAAGCAGCTAGAGGAGGGGAGTGGGAAACTTCGGCTGGGAGACATGCTGCTTAGGCGCATCAGCGGAAGCAGACAACGGCATGAGGTCGTTCCTCACCTCCCAGGCGCAGCTATGGAAACAGAAGCTGCGGCCACACTACTCACTGGGTTCCTCTCTAAGAGAGGGATTGAAACACCAGCGAAACTGTTGCTCAAACTGATTAAGCCGGGGCAGGAGATGGGGCAACAAGTAACAAAAGAAGAAGGGGCTATATTAAGACTTCTCCTGCATATCCTCTCTAAGAGAAGGGTGAAATATGATGAGCGTATGCTCCGAAGGTTGTTAACCTGGTGCAGAGAGAACGGATTCGCACCAGAGCCCCAGACAGCTTTTAAACCAGAAATATGGGAGGCTGTTGGGAAAAAACTGTGGGAAGTGATAAGTAATGGAGACAAAGAGGCATCACCGTTGGCGACGACCTAGCGGTTGGTGTTATCGACCTTACAAGATATGAAGGCGGAGCGAGCCACAGCAGCCAGGGCTTTTGCAGCATTACAACCCACGGGAGGGGGATCGAACAGGCCAGGTCCGAAGGTCTGGGACGATCCCCTGCTGATCCCCTCTGCTCCACCTGAGGCCGAGGGAGGAGGCAGAATGTCAGCAGAGAAGGACAGAGCCGGAGCTGTTGGCTCCTGACATTGCCCGCCTCGCCCCCTCCCCTCCCCAGTCATCTCCCTGAGATAAAAGTGCTGGTTTTGTATGTCTGCTGTGGAAGTGTGTGTGGGCGCCAGCTTATACCTGCTGATCAGCATGTGTGCTACTGTTTGCTTTTTGTTGTGTGCAGTGTCGTTAGGTGACTCCACTTGAGCAGGTGTTCTGCCCGGTGTGGTACTGTTCTCGTATGCATCTAGGGCTGACGCTCCGTGAAGTGAAGTAGTTTGTGTATACACAATGTTTAGACGTAAGGCGAGCGCGTAAGGCGAGCGCGCCTCAGGTAGATACACCAGGATGGGCTGTAGAACCGATGGAAGTCCTGGAATATTGGGGGAGTTTTCACAAGCCTACACGTTTACACCCTCGGAAACGGCTCGCCCGTGCAGGGCGTATCGCTGGTTGTTTGTTGTTTGTCTATAAGGTCATGGTTGATTGGGAAAAGGAGTTGAGCCAAAGTCTATAGGATGCTCTGTAGGAAAATGAGAAACTTAAGGAAAAACGAGAAACTGAGCTCTTGTTGCAAAGGCAGACTTTTATGTCAGTCATAAGTGATGGAAAAAAAAAGAAAAGAAAAAAGAGAAAAAAGAAAAAAGAAAAAAGAAAAAAGAAAAAAGAAAAAAGAAAAAAGAAAAAAGAAAAAAAAAGAAAAAAAGGAGTAAAAAAAGAAAAGAAACCAACCAGGAACAATTAGATGGGAAATGTGCCATGTTCGCACAAAAGTATGCCATACGCATTACGAGAAAGCATCAGAAAAAGAGAAACAGGACACCTGATTCAAAGCAGTACCATAGAGATATGTTTTTGGTTTTTTCCTATATGTGTAAATGTTATTGCATGCCTTAGTAGATTGCTCTCTGTTATACCCTGCGAGACTAAAATGAACCCAGCAGAAGCGGTCTCTTGAGCAAGGGGGTGGAATATGGGAAAGCAACGGAGGAGGATCAATCCACCGAGGAGGACTGTAAATACACTCAAGGGACTCGCACCTGGGTGCTGGAAAACACATATATCACACCAATTGTTATTCAGTCTCGGGTGCTGGCAAGAAAAACATTTGGATGACATAAGCCTGTAATGGACTCACAGACACCTTATCTAGCTGCTTGAGAACCTTGGCCTGTTGTGGAAGATCAAAGCACAGTACCAGCAAGAACAGGGAGGCCGCATGCGCTCTAGCTAACTAGGACTCTTTTGCTGCCAAGGATTCGTGATAACAAGGGCTCTCTTGCTGCCAAGGATAAGTTTAACAATGCTACTAGTACCGCTATTTCTGAGTTAGTGCTAGATGTAGATAGTATTCGATATGCGATGTTGCAAAACAGAACTGCTACTGATTTTTTGCTTTCAGCTCACAGACATGGTTGTCAAGATTTTAAAGGACTGTATTGTATGAATGTAAGTGACCACTCCAAATCCATCCATGCCCAGTTGCAGGAACTGCTCCGACCGAACCAGCAACTTGTGGAGACCACTTTTGAAAATCTTTTTGCTGGATGGACTTGGGGGTGAGGTTGGTTGAAGCAAATTCTACTCATCGCCAGTGTGGAAGGAATTTGTCTGTTATGTTTAGTATGCTGTTTGCTGTTTTTAATAAGCATTATACGATCAGCTGTAGATGCCGCTTTGCATCGTACCCTTGTACGAGTTGTAGAATATGTTGCTCTAAAAACTATGTGTGTATCCATGAGAACCTGACCTTCACAGAAGAAGATAACAGGAAGGGATTACAACAATGGAGTCACGTATCAGGCAGCCGCTGTCAGCAGAGCTGGATCATGAGTTTGGTGAGACTTGCTGCATGTGCTGGCCACGCGTGCAGCGACTCTGGCCTGTACTTTTCTACTCAATCCAGTGCAGGAGAGTTTGGTGGGACTCGCTGCGTGCGCTGGCCATGCATGCAGCGACTCTAGCCTGTACTTCTCCACTCAATCCAGTGCAGGATATAAGGGGGCTGTCTCGGGTCAGAGAGGGCTAGAGAGACATGAGCGAGGGGGAGAGAGACATGAGCGCACTTTGAAGATACAGGGGATGCCCTGAAGCAGTGTCTGCCCCCGCCCCGCCCCCCCGCCATAAGTTCTATGTTCATTAACCCCAACAGCTCCGAAGGCATTACAGCATGTTGCAAGATAAGATATAGTCTACTACTGCTGCAAGACGCATTGAACACCTTCCTACAAGAATTTCAACTTTATGCCCTGATAGGACAGTGGGATGATGCACTCGCAAAGAGCCTGACTGCATTAGAGTGGGTATTTTTGCCACATGCCTTTTCAAAACCAGTAACTATGATGATTGAAATGTTACCGCGATTGTTTTTCCAGGGTCGTTTGTGCTGTCAGCAGCTTTCTGGAATGCATCCAAGCCACATACATGTCCCCATCAAAAAGGATGACCTTGACCCTTGGTTATCACAATTTGACATGTCGTTGCAAAAAGAAAAAATAGTCGTCCTTTACATGATCAGCTAAAAGCTCAAATACTAAAGATTCAAGACTTAATGAACCACAATGTATTTGAACTATTACAAAAGGATTTCTCGTGGGTAAATCCAAAGAAATTGGCTTTCTGGGCTAAATTGAGGAATCTGGGTATTTATTGCCTGTTGCGTGAAAAGGGGCAAAGCGGTTTTGGCAGAAGATAAACCCCCTTGCGTTCTAACACTCCTCACTGAGGTGGGAGGCTAGGTGCGGCTAGGTTTAAATTCTGAGTGATGCCCAATTCAGCACTATCAGTTCAATCGCGTTTAATATGTATTAAACTATTACGATTTGGATACACTAATAGTGGACTGCACCTTCAGTCTAGTCGTGCTCATGAACTAGCACAGCCACTCTCGAGTCTTTGGTCGCGTTCAGTGAGAAACCAAAACGACTAGCTACTTAAAAAAGTGCAGTTTATTTAAACAACAGATATATGGGTTCTTAGGATTGCCGGTGTTAAATACACTGTCTGCAAAGCACGTGCAAATGAAAGTATTGTTACATATACAAAACGCGCGACAAAGTTATAAACGATATAGCCTGGCTTTAAATGTAGGAAAAGAGAGTCTCTAGAGAAATTTCTAAGTTTCCCGAGGAAGCACTCGGTATAATCTAAGTCTTACCCAAAGGCGTCCCTATGGGGGGGAAGAGAGGCTCAGCCCGTCGACTGATCCCAGAAGTCAGTGATGTAATTCTTTGTGATGGTGTCTTCCCTGGGTATCCCCCCTTTCTTGGGCTATTTTTATACTATTTGTTATCTTCAAGGTGGAGTTTGAGTGACTTTAGTCATACATACTTTTATCATGATTGGTGTAAATTTCTCTCGCTTCACAATTAAAGGTATAGTTTACGAGAAATTCAGGGCGCAGACTCAAGAAGGAGTGGTCGCACCTTGGAGGCGGGTAGCCTTCGGGATGGAGGTGTGTTTTGGTATTATAATGACATTATAATGAGCAAAGTTCGCACAAAGGACAGCATTTCATCAAAATTTGACAAAATGTTGGCTCTGAGCATCTAGCGGGCAGCTAATTGGCAGCTTATCTGTTTCATGGTATCATCCCATTCCTGTATCCGCTATACATCATAAGGTAAAGCCACGGAATAATTGCATCCCGTCCCGTACCTCATGTAGCTTATCAGGGAACCACAGATGTTGTGTCCTTCATGCCAGCTGCGGCTATTTTCTACCTCAGAAGCCTCTTGATTTTATACTTTTCCTTAATGTGTGAACAATGCTGTACTTTTGTATTTTTTAGCCAATTTAGTATTTATTCCACATAATCCACCCCGTGACTACAGTCACTCAAGCTCCACGATACTCAATACTGATAGGAAAGATCACATGTGTTCTTGTGGTGAGGGATATCAAGTGCAAATACATCTCGTGGAGTGATCAAATGAGTTAAACTTTTCATCATAATCCAAAGTCTAACATACAAAACAATTGTCAAAGCGAAGCACAAAATAATGAGTATTAGTAAAACAACAACAGGATGGAGCATCTTGTTATAAAGTCCTGTAACTGTCGGTGACCACCCAAAAAGAGTATCTCCCCATCCATGTCCTCCATCTCTCTTGACTCTTTCCAGCACTTGGTGTATTTCTTCAACATCATGATGGACGGTAATCAAAGTTCTCTGTCCATTTTCTTGGGCCTCTTTCAACAGTCGCTTCAATTCATCGTGTTGTAGTAACTTCTTCACCAGTGAGAGATTCATTCCGATGGGGGTAGGCAACAAATCTCGAATCAATGTATAATTAGATTGTAGCAATTGAAAAGATGTAACAGGAGCTGAATAATTGAAGTCACATCCGATAATGTTAGTAAAGTTACAAACACAAAGGTTTGAGTGATTACTTATATCAACTACTATGTCATCTATGAATACAAGACTACAGGGAGACCTCATGCAAACACACCCTTTCCCAATATATACAAGCACAGTTTCTGGGGTTTCATCGGGATGTATCTCAAAGTGACAAACATTCTGGTTGGTGTCAAGACAAATGTCTTGTGCTTTCAGGGTATTACTCTCACAAATGAATCCTTGTTGGTCTCGTGAAACGCATGCGTCAACATCAACAGTTTGCCACTTATTCTCATTTTGTTGTGCCCACACTCTGTGCTCTATTGGATAGAGTATGGCTCCTTGGTGATTCAACCCCAGCGCAATGATTGGGTATATGGTGTATACCAAAGCATTGCGTATTGTTAAGACAAAAGCTGTGGCCTTGCTCTCAATGGGATCATAGGTGAAGTTAACCAGATACCACCAGGACTGAAATTTTTTCTCAAATTCAATTGCGTTATCCCATATTACTTTTCGAATTTCAGTGGGCAAGGTGCCTTCTTCACCTTCCCTTATGATTGCGGCTGTCATAGATTGCATCCACAATTGGGCTTGGATACAACTAAGAGCCAAGGAAACATTGTTTTGGGTTGTACCAAGTGCATCTGTGATCAGCTGATGGTCTTTTTCACCCGTTTCTTCCCACTGAGGCAATATATTCGATAAAAGCCATTGGTGGTTTCCCAATGCTAATAGAGAGGACTGTAGGGGACGTCTTAATTTGTCCAGATCAGTAGTGGTTGTGACTAGTTTGTTGGCAAGTATCTCAGCATCTATACTATTTAAGACTCCCAGGCCTGTTCCTAAGATACCAGTCACATCCCTCTTCAGTCGTTGTGAAGTGGCAAAAGTTCGTCTGCGTAACCATGCTGACCATCCTGCATAAGATGTACTTAGGAATGGTAAACAAGTGGGTTTGATCGCAGAGATTTTAATCTGCATTGACAATTCTACGCGTTTGAGGGAATATGTGGGATTAAACAGTATCTGTTGTTGACCTGTGTGTTTAATAACATAAGGGCCAATGTTGAAAATGTAAGGAGTTAGACTAATCGAGGGCTTAGAAGGTACGCCTTTGAGAGTTTGTGGGGGTGTAGGTTCTGGATTTATTTCGGCAAGTTCAGGTGTATTTGAGTCAATCATAAATTCAAATAACAATTCTGTGCCCCTGTAGCCCCAAATACAATACACTATTGTAGGTTTGATAAAAGTGAAATTGTGCCAGCAATCTGAATTTGGCTCCATAATTTTGTAACAGTCAGTGTTGTATTTGTCTGGTTTGGTAGAGTCTACATAGATGGTTTTAATTAAAGTTGGCCTGTGGTGAGTAGACCCATTGATAAATCGGCAACCAATGTGTATTCTCTTTCCAAGGGTGGCCTCGATTTTAGCCATTTGAAGTGAATCATTCCATCTCCATTTATCTCTGGAATATACTTCACTTCCTTGTATAACCAGAGTGGAGAGATTTAAACCCCTTTTGTTTCCTGGTGTTCCGGTGCTTGCAGTGTACCGTGACAATGCATTATCCCAAAGGTCAGGTGCTACGTCTATCTTGAATTCAAATAGCAGCGCTATTTCATCCTGTTGCCAACGACAAGTTACAAGAGTGGGTTCAACAAGAGTAAAATTATACCAGCAATCCCACTTGTCGGTGACACAGTGCTTTGTTGTCATTGAGCGTGGGTTCTGAGGGCGAAATATCTCTATTCTCATGGCCTTCTCATGGTTTGAGCCGTTGATCATTCTACACCCTACTCGGGCTTCCACCCCTGCCTTACCTTTCAGGACTGGGTACCAACTATTCCAGGTCCACTCATGTAACACCTCATTTTCCTGTAGAACTACAGTGGCCAAACTCAATTCTCCCTTTCTTGTACCTGCCATCGCATTGTGTTTAACAAAGGCTTGAGACCATGGCCACTCTGGGTCTCTCTGACTACAAACAACAGGGAATAAAAAGGTAAAACTGAATAGCATCAATTCCATCTGCCAATTCGTCATTTTAGAATTTGGGCCTCCAGGTAGCCATACATAATAAAAATAGTATTATTGCCAGGATCAATGTCAGGATTCCCTGGAGACACTCAAAGGTAGCGTAGGCCAATCCGTCTGTACAGCTCATCCAAGGTTCCTGTAAGACACAAAGGAAAAGAAAATCTGCTCGGTCTTATTCGACCGACGGGGTTAAAAAGAAGGCGAGATCCACCGGGTGCTGATCCGGTGTATCTTCCCTGAACAGTCCTTGGCTTCCCATGCATAGGGATTTTTGGGAGTAGCTAGCACCATTGGTACCGTCCCAATTTGAGGCATTTTCACTAGCACAGGTTGCCCAGGGTGAAATCTTCCAGGGTATTTTCCCGGTTCATTGGGAGCCTTTGGAGAGATAATATTGGCAGATACACAGAAAGCTTTCATTTTAGGACAGCCGTCTCCACTCCATCTGTTATTTAATTGATAGATGGCATCGTCCAATCGCAAATGCCAACCAGGTTCATGAGTTTTTGCAAAACGCTTAACCAATCCATTGGTGCGTTCAACAATGCCATTAGCCTGGGGATAATAGGGAGTATGAAATACCCATCGAATCCCTTCTTCTTTGGCCCAATCTTGTACCACCGAAGCGGTAAAGTGTGAACCGTTATCACTTTGGATTTCCTCGGGAAGGGGAAGTGTGCTGAACCACCCTTTTAGGCCTTTCACTGTGTTGTCCCCGGTAGCTGATTTGAAACTGCTGGCCATACTGAGGCTGGAGATAATCTCCACTCCTACCAGGACATATCTTTTCCCACCTGATAATCTCAAGGGCCCAATATAGTCAATCTGCCATGAATGCCACAACGTTTTCTTGTCCCGAATGTGTAAGGGAGGCGCCTTACTCGGATGATCTTTGCTGAGTCGTAGGCGACATTGTGAACAGGCAGTTACTATTTGTTCGCACAGCTTAACCGACACAGGCCACCCCCGGGCTAGACCTTCCTGATACAGGTCAGCACGGCCTGTGTGGCCACGTTTAACATGTAACCATTCAAGTAAGCGTTCCCATTCCCGACCATCATCTACAATGTCAATTTGCTGTAGCCGCGTGAGGCTATCTACCTGTTGGTTGAATTGAGCAGTGATCGAGTTTGAACGATCATGGCCTTTTACCCAACCAATGTGCAATGTTCTCTGTTCTCCTATTTCTAACAGTTGCTTCCAACTGTCCGTCTCCCAAATCGGGACTCTGTTCACCTGCCAATCATTGGCTGCCCAGTGTCCTATCCATTCAGTGGCTCCTTTAAAAACAGCATATGAGTCAGTGTAAATGGAGGTGGCTCCATGTTGTGCAGCTAGTAGGACAGCTCTGAGTTCCCCTACTTGTGCACTACCCTCCCCTGTTTCCATCGCTCTTTCTCCCGTTGCTACTTCCAGTGCTACGGCCTTATATTTCCACTTATTGTTTTCACGGTGAGATGACGCATCAGTAAACCACACTCCTGTAAGATCACTGCCTTCCTTCAAAGGAGGAGCTTCTTGGATCGGAGATGGTCTGTTTGGTGGGGATTGGAACAATAGGGCACCATCTATATCCTTTTGCAGCTTGGATACTTTAACACTGCCTTCAGAGACTGGCATGATTTCATTAATGCCTTCTAAATAAGCATACCACTTTCGAACTGTAGGTTTCTGGGCAATGCCAGCTGGTGGTGTTGTCCCTTTACGGACCACATCTAGGAGGCGAAAAGGTCCCCGAATGATCACACTCTGTTCTCTTCTTATCTGCTCTGTTCGTTGCAACGCTCGCACTAGGGACAGTAAACCCTTCTCAAGGTCTGAATATCTGCTCTCAGTATCATTGAAGGAGTGAGAGCTAAATTCTAATGGTCTCTCCGGTCCTGCTGGTCCTTTCTGCCATAAATTACAATGGGAACCATGTTCACTGAACCCCCATTCTACGTGGACAGGGTCAGTTGGATGTATAGGACCAAGCTGTTGGAATAACCTTAGCTCCTTTATTAGTAATTGCAGAGCATTAGTGTGTTGTTTAGTCCACTCCCAGGATCTACCCTTTTTGAGCAAACTATAAAGGGGACGAGCAATGATGGAAAAGCCAGGGATGTGTTTACGCCAATAACTTAAAGTTCCCAGAACTTGCTGTAACTCCTTCACGCTGGATGGATTCTGTCCATGCTCTATTTTTTTCAGGGTATCCTGAGGGACAGAAGCAGCTCCCTTAATCCACCAGACCCCCAGGAATTTAACTTCCTGTGCAGGTCCCTGACACTTTGAGTCTGGAATTTCCAATCCTAAATCAAGTAATGTTTTTCGGATGTTTTTCATCATGTCTTTTACACTTTCTTGGTTCTCTCCCCCTATTAGGATGTCATCAATACATTGGTATACCGTACATCCCTGTGAAACAGGAATCTCTGATAGCACTTTAGCTAAAGCATTATGAGCAATAGTGGGGGAATGTCTGTATCCTTGTGGAAGTCGGTTAAAGGTATATTGGACTCCTTTCCACGTGAATGCAAACCGCGCTTTGTCCTGCTCAAGGAGGGGGATCATAAAAAACATGTCTTTAACATCTAAGGCAGCCATCCAAGGATGGGCAGCTCCTTGTATCATTGTCACAATTTCCGCGATATTTGGAACTGCGGCAGTGAGGGGTGCAGTGTTGGCATTCAACTTTCGGTAATCTACTGTGAAACACCATTGCCCGTTTGGTTTCTTTACCGGCCACACTGGTGAATTATAAGGCGAGTGAGTCCTCTTGATGATGTCTCTTTTTTCTAAATCTGATACCACCCCGTCTGCTCCTGCAAGCGCAGCTGCAGGCAGTGGATACTGCCGGACATTAGTGATTTTAGAGGGAGGTAAAGGCATGGAAGTTTCCAAGAGACTCAATTTCACTGTGTCTATTACTTTTTCGCATCCTGCAAAACTCCACACAGTTCCATCTGGGAATTTCCACATTCGCCCACGCAGCACGTCAAATCCTAGGAGGTTAGTACGCGAGGCACCCACTAACACTTCCGCCCTGGTCATCCGCTGCTCTCCTGGCAACCAGAGGTTAATTTTTGCAACGGGGCATGTGTTTACCACACCATCAATTCCTGCGAAGTTGACTCTGCGTCTGGTGGGATTTATACCTAAAAGTTGTGCCGTTTCGTTAGTGATTGCAGACATTTGGGCTCTGGTATCAATAATAAAGTTTACTGACATCCTCCGGGGTCCGACAGGAATGGCGATAATAGGTTCAGAATCTTTATGAGAGAGCCATTGAATAGCTAGTACCCGCCGGACAGGGTGGCTCACTGCCCTCCCCGGGGATAGGAGTTTTTTGACTGGGACTCTGACAAATCAATCAAATTACGCTCCGGTGCAGAAGGCACAATTTTCTCACAGCTTGGGGATTCTCTGGTTAGACTTTTCTCCCCAGCCGAATTATTCTTTCTAGTTAGAGATTGGACCAGTGTACGGAGATCTCCCGTAGGGACACCGTGCAAGAATTGTCGGGGCACCCCTAATTGTAGGGCTTTACGCCACAACTCATTCCGGTCCTTATCAGGCTTAAACCTTTCCACCGGTTTGGGGTTTTGAGTGTGAGTTCGGACTTGGCGAACCTTTCGGGGGTGTTCAGAGGATTTTTCGCTAGTTAGGCTGGCCCAGCCCATTCGGCGCCCATATTGGTCTATTTCCTGTACATATTCATTCCAGGTGGGCATGTAGCGACGCCGGCCCCGCCCATGAGCATCCCGAGCCTCTCGTATACGATCTTGAGTACGAACAACAAATGGCTTCAGGCAATCGGGAAGACCACGGATGAGAGGGGCTAATCGATCAGGGTCGATAGCAGCTGACATTGGGGATTTCCGAAATTCCTCTCTGTCATACATGGCTTGCAGACAAGCTGCTTTCCGTATCGCCGCAAACAGTTCAGAGTAGCCTGTAGCTCTAATCTCTAATGGCTCTCCCCTCTCTCGCGGATCCATACCACCTGCCCAAAAGGCTGCTCGAGCGGTTAGGGAATAATTATGATCCCCGTCCATTGTAGTTAAAAACACTCCTGGTCCCCAAGAGTCTCCTGCTTCTTCCTCACTCAACATAATTCTATCTCCTCCTTCAGAAGAAACTCGCCACACATACTCAACAGCTGATTCTTCTGGCCGCCTCGAATATTTTTCCCTTATTTTCGCTAACTCTGTTGGTGTCCACGGAATAGTACGCACAGTGTTGCGGACTTCCTCATCATCCTCATCAACTGTGGTTTCAGTTTTAATCAGAGGTCGTAAAGGAAAGACTCGAGATTTCACAGTAAAAGTCCTTCCCTCCTCATCTTCTTCCTCATCTTCACTATTAGACCAAAAATCTCCGGTCTGGGTTCCAGAATTTGGATAACACATTAATTTACGAATCTGTTGGACCTGGGTCGAGGGCTGCATTTTATCTAAGAGCCCAGTCACCCTTTCCAATAACATTTTAAGTTGGTGATTTTCACTCCCAAGTTGAGCATTCCGGTTTCCTAAACATTCATTCTCACTCACAAGCTTATCAACTTGAGTTCTTAATTTTTCTCCTGTCTCCTTTTGAAAGGCTAGTGATGACTTCAACACCTCATTCTCCGATTTCAGGGTTGCATATTCTACAGCTGAAATCAGATTAGGAGCAGGGGTTTCCCTAGCTTCTTGTTGTGCACAAGATAAACAGGCGCCTAACACCGCACAAATCACACCTTTGCCTTTCCCCGCTCTGAGCTTCTGTGAAACCCGACACTCTTCAATACGTTCCACCACTTTCTCTTCATCCTTCCAAAATTTACGGGCCCACTCCTTCCCAGCCTGGGAAGGGGCACAATCATATTTTTGCAGCAGTTTATCCATGGCAATCCTGCCGACTACGCCAAAATTCTGTTGCGTGAAAAGGGGCAAAGCGGTTTTGGCAGAAGATAAACCCCCTTGTGTTCTAACACTCCTCACTGAGGTGGGAGGCTAGGTGCGGCTAGGTTTAAATTCTGAGTGATGCCCAATTCAGCACTATCAGTCCAATCGCGTTTAATATGTATTAAACTATTACGATTTGGATACACTAATAGTGGACTGCACCTTCAGTCTAGTCGTGCTCATGAACTAGCACAGCCACTCTCGAGTCTTTGGTCGCGTTCAGTGAGAAACCAAAACGACTAGCTACTTAAAAAAGTGCAGTTTATTTAAACAACAGATATATGGGTTCTTAGGATTGCCGGTGATAAATACACTGTCTGCAAAGCACGTGCAAATGAAAGTATTGTTACATATACAAAACGCGCGACAAAGTTATAAACGATATAGCCTGGCTTTAAATGTAGGAAAAGAGAGTCTCTAGAGAAATTTCTAAGTTTCCCGAGGAAGCACTCGGTATAATCTAAGTCTTACCCAAAGGCGTCCCTATGGGGGGGAAGAGAGGCTCAGCCCGTCGACTGATCCCAGAAGTCAGTGATGTAATTCTTTGTGATGGTGTCTTCCCTGGGTATCCCCCCTTTCTTGGGCTATTTTTATACTATTTGTTATCTTCAAGGTGGAGTTTGAGTGACTTTAGTCATACATACTTTTATCATGATTGGTGTAAATTTCTCTCGCTTCACAATTAAAGGTATAGTTTACGAGAAACTCAGGGCGCAGACTCAAGAAGGAGTGGTCGCACCTTGGAGGCGGGTAGCCTTCGGGATGGAGGTGTGTTTTGGTATTATAATGACATTATAATGAGCAAAGTTCGCACAAAGGACAGCATTTCATCAAAATTTGACAAAATGTTGGCTCTGAGCATCTAGCGGGCAGCTAATTGGCAGCTTATCTGTTTCATGGTATCATCCCATTCCTGTATCCGCTATACATCATAAGGTAAAGCCACGGAATAATTGCATCCCGTCCCGTACCTCATGTAGCTTATCAGGGAACCACAGATGTTGTGTCCTTCATGCCAGCTGCGGCTATTTTCTACCTCAGAAGCCTCTTGATTTTATACTTTTCCTTAATGTGTGAACAATGCTGTACTTTTGTATTTTTTAGCCAATTTAGTATTTATTCCACATTGCCTTAGCAGGGTTCTTTTTGATTCTGTTTTTAATTGTGTTTAGTCTATAACCCGCTAAGAGCGTCACAACAAGTAGAAGCACAAGTCATGGCGACCTTGTTAATAAATGGTCTGGCGTTAAACAAAAAAGGGGGAGATGTGGCAGATCTACGAGCAGAGGCCTGCATACGGCCAAAGATACAGTGAGCAGAGCAGAGAGTAACCACAGAGCCAAGAGAACAGTTCATACCTTCACTCCATCCTGTGACGACCATATAACATTTTCAAATCTCAGACAAAGAATAGGGCTAAGTATTCTTCCTTCGCTAGGAACAGCAACGGCATTAAATGCATTGAATAAGATAGGGTGTTGGGCAAGTAAACAGATAAACCTTACAACTGAAATCCTATCTAGCTTGCTTACTGATGCTGATAGCATTCGGCATGCTACGTTGCAAAATCGAGCGGCTATTGACTTTTTGCTGTTAGCTCAGGGTCATGGATGTGAAGATTTTGAAGGTATGTGTTGTATGAACGTTTCAGACCACTCATCATCCATTCATAAGCAGTTACGGGAGCTGAAGGATAACATGTCCAAATTAAAAGTGGTCAAAAATGGTTTCGATGATTGGTTAAGCTCATGGGGTGTATCGGGATGGTTATGAGACTTACTAAAGCAAGGGCTCATGCTATTGTTGGTTATATTATTATTGATTATGGTAGCCTCATGTGTTCTCCGCAAAGTGACTGACATGATTGAAAATGCCATGCATAAGGTCTGGCTGGCTCAAGAAGAAAAAGGGGGTATTGTAGGAATGTGTCTGAGAGAAAATGGTCACGTGAGCCAGCCTCCCTACTAGGAGAGATTAGATTAAGGGCAAAACAGGTGGTAGAAGATGGAATTAGTACATGGGAAAAACGGGAACTGAGAAGGTAGAAAACATGTTGTGCTAATGACGAAGTAATTTACTATGTGAATTCTTGTAACCAATCTGATCTGTGAATGAACTGCATGGACAGCGCGTGAACAGAGACTGTAAGCCAATCATATAGCTGCCGCTAGCGCGTGCTCTTATTACCTCTCTCTATACACTCTGTGAAAACTTGAATAAAGGGAGAACGATTATACTCCTATTAAGACTCCATCGTTACTCCGGGTCCGTCTCCCACTCCAACAAGCCTCCACAATTTCCATACATCTGGACATTGCTCCCACGCCTAAAGAGCCAGGAGGGAAAACTGTGGCTTCTTCTAAAGCTCTTTGGGAACCGCTTGCATGGCCCCAAACACCTTGGGGCTGCGGGCTTTCCTCCTGCCTTCAGCCTCAAATACACCCTTTCCCACTTGGCGCCGTGCCAGCCTATAAAATTTCCATATGTCTGGAGATTGCTCCCACTCACAAAGAGCCAGCAGGGAAAACTGAGTCTTGTTCTAAAGCTCTTTGGGAACTGCTTGCATGGCCCCACAGACCTTGTGGCTCCAGGTTTTCCTGCTGCCTTCAGCCTCAAAACCACACTTTCCCACTTGGCGCCGCACAAGCCTCTAGAATTTCCATATGTCTGGAGGTTGTTACCACACCCAAAGAGCCAGGAAAGACAACTGTGGCTTCTTCTAAAACTCTCTGGGAACCGGCTATATGGCCCCACAGACATTGGGGCTACGGGATTTCTTGTTGCCTTCAGCCTCAAAACCACCCTCTCCCACTTGGCGCCGCGCCAGACTCCAAAATTTCCATATGTCTGGACATTGCTCAAACGCCTAAAGAGCCAGGAGGGAAAACTGTGGCTTCTTCTAAACCTCTTTGGGAACCGCTTGCATTGCCCCAAATACATTTAGGTTACCTGCTTTCCTGGCGCATTCAGCATCAAAACCACCCTTTCCCACTTGGCGCCGCACCAGCCTCCAAAATTTCCATATCTCTGAACATTGCTCCCACGCCCTAAGAGACAGCAGGGAAAACTGTTTCTTTTTCGAAAGCTCTTTGGGAACCGCTTTCATGACCCCACAGAGCTTGGGGCTGCGGGCTTTCTTGTTGCCTTCAGCCTCAAAACCACCCTTTCCCACTTGGCGCCGCACCAGGCACAAAAATGGCCATATGTCTGGAGATTGGTCCCACGCCCAAAGAGCCAGCAGGGAAAACTATGCCTTGTTCTAAAGCTCTTTGGGAACCGCTTGCATGGCCCCACAGACACTAGTGATGCGGGCTTTCCTCCTGCCTTCAGCCTCAAAACCACCCTTTCCCGCTTGGCGCCGCAATATCCTCCAAAATTTCCATCTCTCTGGAGATTGCTGCCACGCCTAAAGAGCCAGCAGGGAAAACTGTGACTTGTTCTAAATCTCTTTTTCGGAACCGCTTGCATGGACCCACAGACCTTATGGCTGCGGGCTTTCTTGTTGCCTTCAGCCTAAAAACCACCCTTTCCCACTTCGCGTCACGCCAGACTCAAAAATCGCCATGTGTCTGGAGATTGCTTCCACGCCCAAAGATCCAGCAGGGAAAAATGTGCCTTATTCTAAACCTCTTAGGGAACCGCTTGCATGGCCCCACAGACCTTGTGGCACAAGGCTTTCCTGTTGCCTTCAGCCTCAAAAAACCACGTTACCACTTGGCGCCGCGCCAGCCTCTGTAGGAATGTGTCTGAGAGAAAGTGGTCATGTGAGCCAGCCTCCCTACTAGGAGAGATTAGATTAAGGGCAAAACAGGTGGTAGAAGATGGAATTAGTACATGGGAAAAACGGGAACTGAGAAGGTAGAAAACATGTTGTGCTAATGACTAAGTAATTTACTATGTGAATTCTTGTAACCAATCTGATCTGTGAATGAACTGCATGGACAGCGCGTGAACAGAGACTGTAAGCCAATCATATAGCTGCCGCTAGCGCGTGCTCTTATTGCCTGTCTCTATATACTCTGTGAAAACTTGAATAAAGGGAGAACGATCATACTCATATTGAGACTCCATCGTTACTCCGGGTCCGTCTCCTACTCCAACATCTGGTAGCAGAGGATGGTTCAGCGCGACTGAGTTCTCCGAGACTGCGGTAAGCAGCTAGAGGAGGGGAGTGGGAAACTTCGGCTGGGAGACGTGCTGCTTAGGCGCATCAGCGGAAGCAGACAACGGCATGAGGTCGTTCCTCACCTCCCAGGCGCAGCTATGGAAACAGAAGCTGCGGCCACACTACTCACTGGGTTCCTCTCTAAGAGAGGGATTGAAACACCAGCGAAACTGTTGCTCAAACTGATTAAGCCGGGGCAGGAGATGGGGCAACAAGTAACAAAAGAAGAAGGGGCTATATTAAGACTTCTCCTGCATATCCTCTCTAAGAGAAGGGTGAAATATGATGAGCGTATGCTCCGAAGGTTGTTAACCTGGTGCAGAGAGAACGGATTCGCACCAGAGCCCCAGACAGCTTTTAAACCAGAAATATGGGAGGCTGTTGGGAAAAAACTGTGGGAAGTGATAAGTAATGGAGACAAAGAGGCATCACCGTTGGCGACGACCTAGCGGTTGGTGTTATCGACCTTACAAGATATGAAGGCGGAGCGAGCCACAGCAGCCAGGGCTTTTGCAGCATTACAACCCACGGGAGGGGGATCGAACAGGCCAGGTCCAAAGGTCTGGGACGATCCCCTGCTGATCCCCTCTGCTCCACCTGAGGCCGAGGGAGGAGGCAGAATGTCAGCAGAGAAGGACAGAGCCGGAGCTGTTGGCTCCTGACATTGCCCGCCTCGCCCCCTCCCCAGTCATCTCCCTGAGATAAAAGTGCTGGTTTTGTATGTCTGCTGTGTCAGTGTGTGTGGGCGCCAGCTTACACCTGCTGATCAGCATGTGTGCTACTGTTTGCTTTTTGTTGTGTGCAGTGTCGTTAGGTGACTCCACTTGAGCAGGTGTTCTGCCCGGTGTGGTACTGTTCTCGTATGCATCTAGGGCTGACGCTCCGTGAAGTGAAGTAGTTTGTGTATACACAATGTTTAGACGTAAGGCGAGCGCGTAAGGCGAGCGCGCCTCAGGTAGATACACCAGGATGGGCTGTAGAACCGATGGAAGTCCTGGAATATTGGGGGAGTTTTCACCAGCCGACACGTTTACACTCTCGGAAACGGCTCGCCCGTGCAGGGCGTATCGCTGGTTGTTTGTTGTTTGTCTATAAGGTCATGGTTGATTGGGAAAAGGAGTTGAGGCAAAGTCTATAGGATGCTCTGTAGGAAAATGAGAAACTTAAGGAAAAATGAGAAACTGAGCTCTTGTTGCAAAGGCAGACTTTTATGTCAGTCATAAGTGATGGAAAAAAAAAGAAAAGAAAAAAAGAAAAAGAAAAAAGAAAAAAGAAAAAAGAAAAAAGAAAAAAGAAAAAAGAAAAAAAAAAAAAAAGAAAAAAAGGAGTAAAAAAAGAAAAGAAACCAACCAGGAACAATTAGATGGGAAATGTGCCATGTTCGCACAAAAGTATGCCATACGCATTACGAGAAAGCATCAGAAAAAGAGAAACAGGACACCTGATTCAAAGCAGTACCATAGAGATATGTTTTTGGTTTTTTCCTATATGTGTATATGTTATTGCATGCCTTAGTAGATTGCTCTCTGTTATACCCTGCGAGACTAAAATGAACCCAGCAGAAGCGGTCTCTTGAGCAAGGGGGTGGAATATGGGAAAGCAACGGAGGAGGATCAATCCACCGAGGAGGACTGTAAATACACTCAAGGGACTCGCACCTGGGTGCTGGAAAACACATATATCACACCAATTGTTATTCAGTCTCGGGTGCTGGCAAGAAAAACATTTGGATGACATAAGCCTGTAATGGACTCACAGACACCTTATCTAGCTGCTTGAGAACCTTGGCCTGTTGTGGAAGATCAAAGCACAGTACCAGCAAGAACAGGGAGGCCGCATGCGCTCTAGCTAACTAGGACTCTTTTGCTGCCAAGGATTCGTGATAACAAGGGCTCTCTTGCTGCCAAGGATAAGTTTAACAATGCTACTAGTACCGCTATTTCTGAGTTATTGCTAGATGTAGATAGTATTCGATATGCGATGTTGCAAAACAGAACTGCTACTGATTTTTTGCTTTCAGCTCACAGACATGGTTGTCAAGATTTTAAAGGACTGTATTGTATGAATCTAAGTGACCACTCCAAATCCATCCATGCCCAGTTGCAGGAACTGCTCCGACCGAACCAGCAACTTGTGGAGACCACTTTTGAAAATCTTTTTGCTGGATGGACTTGGGGGTGGGGTTGGTTGAAGCAAATTCTACTCATCGCCTGTGTGGAAGGAATTTGTCTGTTATGTTTAGTATGCTGTTTGCTGTTTTTAATAAGCATTATACGATCAGCTGTAGATGCCGCTTTGCATCGTACCCTTGTACGAGTTGTAGAATATGTTGCTCTAAAAACTATGTGTGTATCCATGAGAACCTGACCTTCACAGAAGAAGATAACAGGAAGGGATTACAACAATGGAGTCACGTATCAGGCAGCCGCTGTCAGCAGAGCTGGATCATGAGTTTGGTGAGACTTGCTGCATGTGCTGGCCACGCGTGCAGCGACTCTGGCCTGTACTTTTCTACTCAATCCAGTGCAGGAGAGTTTGGTGGGACTCGCTGCGTGCGCTGGCCATGCATGCAGCGACTCTAGCCTGTACTTCTCCACTCAATCCAGTGCAGGATATAAGGGGGCTGTCTCGGGTCAGAGAGGGCTAGAGAGACATGAGCGAGGGGGAGAGAGACATGAGCGCACTTTGAAGATACAGGGGATGCCCTGAAGCAGTGTCTGCCCCCGCCCCGCCCCCCCGCCATAAGTTCTATGTTCATTAACCCCAACAGCTCCGAAGGCATTACAGCATGTTGCAAGATAAGATATAGTCTACTACTGCTGCAAGACGCATTGAACACCTTCCTACAAGAATTTCAACTTTATGCCCTGATAGGACAGTGGGATGATGCACTCGCAAAGAGCCTGACTGCATTAGAGTGGGTATTTTTGCCACATGCCTTTTCAAAACCAGTAACTATGATGATTGAAATGTTACCGCGATTGTTTTTCCAGGGTCGTTTGTGCTGTCAGCAGCTTTCTGGAATGCATCCAAGCCACATACATGTCCCCATCAAAAAGGATGACCTTGACCCTTGGTTATCACAATTTGACATGTCGTTGCAAAAAGAAAAAATAGTCGTCCTTTACATGATCAGCTAAAAGCTCAAATACTAAAGATTCAAGACTTAATGAACCACAATGTATTTGAACTATTACAAAAGGATTTCTCGTGGGTAAATCCAAAGAAATTGGCTTTCTGGGCTAAATTGAGGAATCTGGGTATTTATTGCCTTAGCAGGGTTCTTTTTGATTCTGTTTTTAATTGTGTTTAGTCTATAACCCGCTAAGAGCGTCACAACAAGTAGAAGCACAAGTCATGGCGACCTTGTTAATAAATGGTCTGGCGTTAAACAAAAAAGGGGGAGATGTGGCAGATCTACGAGCAGAGGCCTGCATACGGCCAAAGATACAGTGAGCAGAGCAGAGAGTAACCACAGAGCCAAGAGAACAGTTCATACCTTCACTCCATCCTGTGACGACCATATAACATTTTCAAATCTCAGACAAAGAATAGGGCTAAGTATTCTTCCTTCGCTAGGAACAGCAACGGCATTAAATGCATTGAATAAGATAGGGTGTTGGGCAAGTAAACAGATAAACCTTACAACTGAAATCCTATCTAGCTTGCTTACTGATGCTGATAGCATTCGGCATGCTACGTTGCAAAATCGAGCGGCTATTGACTTTTTGCTGTTAGCTCAGGGTCATGGATGTGAAGATTTTGAAGGTATGTGTTGTATGAACGTTTCAGACCACTCATCATCCATTCATAAGCAGTTACGGGAGCTGAAGGATAACATGTCCAAATTAAAAGTGGTCAAAAATGGTTTCGATGATTGGTTAAGCTCATGGGGTGTATCGGGATGGTTATCAGACTTACTAAAGCAAGGGCTCATGCTATTGTTGGTTATATTATTATTGATTATGGTAGCCTCATGTGTTCTCCGCAAAGTGACTGACATGATTGAAAATGCCATGCATAAGGTCTGGCTGGCTCAAGAAGAAAAAGGGGGTATTGTAGGAATGTGTCTGAGAGAAAATGGTCACGTGAGCCAGCCTCCCTACTAGGAGAGATTAGATTAAGGGCAAAACAGGTGGTAGAAGATGGAATTAGTACATGGGAAAAACGGGAACTGAGAAGGTAGAAAACATGTTGTGCTAATGACGAAGTAATTTACTATGTGAATTCTTGTAACCAATCTGATCTGTGAATGAACTGCATGGACAGCGCGTGAACAGAGACTGTAAGCCAATCATATAGCTGCCGCTAGCGCGTGCTCTTATTACCTCTCTCTATACACTCTGTGAAAACTTGAATAAAGGGAGAACGATTATACTCCTATTAAGACTCCATCGTTACTCCGGGTCCGTCTCCCACTCCAACAAGCCTCCACAACTTCCATACGTCTGGACATTGCTCCCACGCCTAAAGAGCCAGGAGGGAAAACTGTGGCTTCTTCTAAAGCTCTTTGGGAACCGCTTGCATGGCCCCAAACACCTTGGGGCTGCGGGCTTTCCTCCTGCCTTCAGCCTCAAATACACCCTTTCCCACTTGGCGCCGTGCCAGCCTATAAAATTTCCATATGTCTGGAGATTGCTCCCACTCACAAAGAGCCAGCAGGGAAAACTGAGTCTTGTTCTAAAGCTCTTTGGGAACTGCTTGCATGGCCCCACAGACCTTGTGGCTCCAGGTTTTCCTGCTGCCTTCAGCCTCAAAACCACACTTTCCCACTTGGCGCCGCACCAGGCTCTAGAATTTCCATATGTCTGGAGGTTGTTACCACACCCAAAGAGCCAGGAAAGACAACTGTGGCTTCTTCTAAAACTCTCTGGGAACCGGCTATATGGCCCCACAGACATTGGGGCTACGGGATTTCTTGTTGCCTTCAGCCTCAAAACCACCCTTTCCCACTTGGCGCCGCGCCAGACTCCAAAATTTCCATATGTCTGGACATTGCTCAAACGCCTAAAGAGCCAGGAGGGAAAACTGTGGCTTCTTCTAAACCTCTGTGGGAACCGCTTGCATTGCCACAAATACATTTAGGTTACCTGCTTTCCTGGCGCATTCAGCATCAAAACCACCCTTTCCCACTTGGCGCCGCACCAGCCTCCAAAATTTCCATATCTCTGAACATTGCTCCCACGCCCTAAGAGACAGCAGGGAAAACTGTTTCTTTTTCGAAAGCTCTTTGGGAACCGCTTGCATGACCCCACAGAGCTTGGGGCTGCGGGCTTTCTTGTTGCCTTCAGCCTCAAAACCACCCTTTCCCACTTGGCGCCGCACCAGGCACAAAAATGGCCATATGTCTGGAGATTGGTCCCACGCCCAAAGAGCCAGCAGGGAAAACTATGCCTTGTTCTAAAGCTCTTTGGGAACCGCTTGCATGGCCCCACAGACACTAGTGATGCGGGCTTTCCTCCTGCCTTCAGCCTCAAAACCACCCTTTCCCGCTTGGCGCCGCAATATCCTCCAAAATTTCCATCTCTCTGGAGATTGCTGCCACGCCTAAAGAGCCAGCAGGGAAAACTGTGACTTGTTCTAAATCTCTTTTTCGGAACCGCTTGCATGGACCCACAGACCTTATGGCTGCGGGCTTTCTTGTTGCCTTCAGCCTAAAAACCACCCTTTCCCACTTCGCGTCACGCCAGACTCAAAAATCGCCATGTGTCTGGAGATTGCTTCCACGCCCAAAGATCCAGCAGGGAAAAATGTGCCTTATTCTAAACCTCTTAGGGAACCGCTTGCATGGCCCCACAGACCTTGTGGCACAAGGCTTTCCTGTTGCCTTCAGCCTCAAAAAACCACGTTACCACTTGGCGCCGCGCCAGCCTCTGTAGGAATGTGTCTGAGAGAAAGTGGTCATGTGAGCCAGCCTCCCTACTAGGAGAGATTAGATTAAGGGCAAAACAGGTGGTAGAAGATGGAATTAGTACATGGGAAAAACGGGAACTGAGAAGGTAGAAAACATGTTGTGCTAATGACTAAGTAATTTACTATGTGAATTCTTGTAACCAATCTGATCTGTGAATGAACTGCATGGACAGCGCGTGAACAGAGACTGTAAGCCAATCATATAGCTGCCGCTAGCGCGTGCTCTTATTGCCTGTCTCTATATACTCTGTGAAAACTTGAATAAAGGGAGAACGATCATACTCATATTGAGACTCCATCGTTACTCCGGGTCCGTCTCCTACTCCAACATCTGGTAGCAGAGGATGGTTCAGCGCGACTGAGTTCTCCGAGACTGCGGTAAGCAGCTAGAGGAGGGGAGTGGGAAACTTCGGCTGGGAGACATGCTGCTTAGGCGCATCAGCGGAAGCAGACAACGGCATGAGGTCGTTCCTCACCTCCCAGGCGCAGCTATGGAAACAGAAGCTGCGGCCACACTACTCACTGGGTTCCTCTCTAAGAGAGGGATTGAAACACCAGCGAAACTGTTGCTCAAACTGATTAAGCCGGGGCAGGAGATGGGGCAACAAGTAACAAAAGAAGAAGGGGCTATATTAAGACTTCTCCTGCATATCCTCTCTAAGAGAAGGGTGAAATATGATGAGCGTATGCTCCGAAGGTTGTTAACCTGGTGCAGAGAGAACGGATTCGCACCAGAGCCCCAGACAGCTTTAAAACCAGAAATATGGGAGGCTGTTGGGAAAAAACTGTGGGAAGTGATAAGTAATGGAGACAAAGAGGCATCACCGTTGGCGACGACCTAGCGGTTGGTGTTATCGACCTTACAAGATATGAAGGCGGAGCGAGCCACAGCAGCCAGGGCTTTTGCAGCATTACAACCCACGGGAGGGGGATCGAACAGGCCAGGTCCAAAGGTCTGGGACGATCCCCTGCTGATCCCCTCTGCTCCACCTGAGGCCGAGGGAGGAGGCAGAATGTCAGCAGAGAAGGACAGAGCCGGAGCTGTTGGCTCCTGACATTGCCCGCCTCGCCCCCTCCCCTCCCCAGTCATCTCCCTGAGATAAAAGTGCTGGTTTTGTATGTCTGCTGTGTCAGTGTGTGTGGGCGCCAGCTTACACCTGCTGATCAGCATGTGTGCTACTGTTTGCTTTTTGTTGTGTGCAGTGTCGTTAGGTGACTCCACTTGAGCAGGTGTTCTGCCCGGTGTGGTACTGTTCTCGTATGCATCTAGGGCTGACGCTCCGTGAAGTGAAGTAGTTTGTGTATACACAATGTTTAGACGTAAGGCGAGCGCGTAAGGCGAGTGCGCCTCAGGTAGATACACCAGGATGGGCTGTAGAACCGATGGAAGTCCTGGAATATTGGGGGAGTTTTCACCAGCCGACACGTTTACACTCTCGGAAACGGCTCGCCCGTGCAGGGCGTATCGCTGGTTGTTTGTTGTTTGTCTATAAGGTCATGGTTGATTGGGAAAAGGAGTTGAGCCAAAGTCTATAGGATGCTCTGTAGGAAAATGAGAAACTTAAGGAAAAATGAGAAACTGAGCTCTTGTTGCAAAGGCAGACTTTTATGTCAGTCATAAGTGATGGAAAAAAAAAGAAAAGAAAAAAAGAAAAAGAAAAAAGAAAAAAGAAAAAAGAAAAAAGAAAAAAGAAAAAAGAAAAAAAAAGAAAAAAAGGAGTAAAAAAAGAAAAGAAACCAACCAGGAACAATTAGATGGGAAATGTGCCATGTTCGCACAAAAGTATGCCATACGCATTACGAGAAAGCATCAGAAAAAGAGAAACAGGACACCTGATTCAAAGCAGTACCATAGAGATATGTTTTTGGTTTTTTCCTATATGTGTAAATGTTATTGCATGCCTTAGTAGATTGCTCTCTGTTATACCCTGCGAGACTAAAATGAACCCAGCAGAAGCGGTCTCTTGAGCAAGGGGGTGGAATATGGGAAAGCAACGGAGGAGGATCAATCCACCGAGGAGGACTGTAAATACACTCAAGGGACTCGCACCTGGGTGCTGGAAAACACATATATCACACCAATTGTTATTCAGTCTCGGGTGCTGGCAAGAAAAACATTTGGATGACATAAGCCTGTAATGGACTCACAGACACCTTATCTAGCTGCTTGAGAACCTTGGCCTGTTGTGGAAGATCAAAGCACAGTACCAGCAAGAACAGGGAGGCCGCATGCGCTCTAGCTAACTAGGACTCTTTTGCTGCCAAGGATTCGTGATAACAAGGGCTCTCTTGCTGCCAAGGATAAGTTTAACAATGCTACTAGTACCGCTATTTCTGAGTTAGTGCTAGATGTAGATAGTATTCGATATGCGATGTTGCAAAACAGAACTGCTACTGATTTTTTGCTTTCAGCTCACAGACATGGTTGTCAAGATTTTAAAGGACTGTATTGTATGAATGTAAGTGACCACTCCAAATCCATCCATGCCCAGTTGCAGGAACTGCTCCGACCGAACCAGCAACTTGTGGAGACCACTTTTGAAAATCTTTTTGCTGGATGGACTTGGGGGTGAGGTTGGTTGAAGCAAATTCTACTCATCGCCTGTGTGGAAGGAATTTGTCTGTTATGTTTAGTATGCTGTTTGCTGTTTTTAATAAGCATTATACGATCAGCTGTAGATGCCGCTTTGCATCGTACCCTTGTACGAGTTGTAGAATATGTTGCTCTAAAAACTATGTGTGTATCCATGAGAACCTGACCTTCACAGAAGAAGATAACAGGAAGGGATTACAACAATGGAGTCACGTATCAGGCAGCCGCTGTCAGCAGAGCTGGATCATGAGTTTGGTGAGACTTGCTGCATGTGCTGGCCACGCGTGCAGCGACTCTGGCCTGTACTTTTCTACTCAATCCAGTGCAGGAGAGTTTGGTGGGACTCGCTGCGTGCGCTGGCCATGCATGCAGCGACTCTAGCCTGTACTTCTCCACTCAATCCAGTGCAGGATATAAGGGGGCTGTCTCGGGTCAGAGAGGGCTAGAGAGACATGAGCGAGGGGGAGAGAGACATGAGCGCACTTTGAAGATACAGGGGATGCCCTGAAGCAGTGTCTGCCCCCGCCCCGCCCCCCCGCCATAAGTTCTATGTTCATTAACCCCAACAGCTCCGAAGGCATTACAGCATGTTGCAAGATAAGATATAGTCTACTACTGCTGCAAGACGCATTGAACACCTTCCTACAAGAATTTCAACTTTATGCCCTGATAGGACAGTGGGATGATGCACTCGCAAAGAGCCTGACTGCATTAGAGTGGGTATTTTTGCCACATGCCTTTTCAAAACCAGTAACTATGATGATTGAAATGTTACCGCGATTGTTTTTCCAGGGTCGTTTGTGCTGTCAGCAGCTTTCTGGAATGCATCCAAGCCACATACATGTCCCCATCAAAAAGGATGACCTTGACCCTTGGTTATCACAATTTGACATGTCGTTGCAAAAAGAAAAAATAGTCGTCCTTTACATGATCAGCTAAAAGCTCAAATACTAAAGATTCAAGACTTAATGAACCACAATGTATTTGAACTATTACAAAAGGATTTCTCGTGGGTAAATCCAAAGAAATTGGCTTTCTGGGCTAAATTGAGGAATCTGGGTATTTATTGCCTTAGCAGGGTTCTTTTTGATTCTGTTTTTAATTGTGTTTAGTCTATAACCCGCTAAGAGCGTCACAACAAGTAGAAGCACAAGTCATGGCGACCTTGTTAATAAATGGTCTGGCGTTAAACAAAAAAGGGGGAGATGTGGCAGATCTACGAGCAGAGGCCTGCATACGGCCAAAGATACAGTGAGCAGAGCAGAGAGTAACCACAGAGCCAAGAGAACAGTTCATACCTTCACTCCATCCTGTGACGACCATATAACATTTTCAAATCTCAGACAAAGAATAGGGCTAAGTATTCTTCCTTCGCTAGGAACAGCAACGGCATTAAATGCATTGAATAAGATAGGGTGTTGGGCAAGTAAACAGATAAACCTTACAACTGAAATCCTATCTAGCTTGCTTACTGATGCTGATAGCATTCGGCATGCTACGTTGCAAAATCGAGCGGCTATTGACTTTTTGCTGTTAGCTCAGGGTCATAGATGTGAAGATTTTGAAGGTACGTGTTGTATGAACGTTTCAGACCACTCATCATCCATTCATAAGCAGTTACGGGAGCTGAAGGATAACACGTCCAAATTAAAAGTGGTCAAAAATGGTTTCGATGATTGGTTAAGCTCATGGGGTGTATCGGGATGGTTATCAGACTTACTAAAGCAAGGGCTCATGCTATTGTTGGTTATATTATTATTGATTATGGTAGCCTCATGTGTTCTCCGCAAAGTGACTGACATGATTGAAAATGCCATGCATAAGGTCTGGCTGGCTCAAGAAGAAAAAGGGGGTATTGTAGGAATGTGTCTGAGAGAAAATGGTCACGTGAGCCAGCCTCCCTACTAGGAGAGATTAGATTAAGGGCAAAACAGGTGGTAGAAGATGGAATTAGTACATGGGAAAAACGGGAACTGAGAAGGTAGAAAACATGTTGTGCTAATGACGAAGTAATTTACTATGTGAATTCTTGTAACCAATCTGATCTGTGAATGAACTGCATGGACAGCGCGTGAACAGAGACTGTAAGCCAATCATATAGCTGCCGCTAGCGCGTGCTCTTATTACCTCTCTCTATACACTCTGTGAAAACTTGAATAAAGGGAGAACGATTATACTCCTATTAAGACTCCATCGTTACTCCGGGTCCGTCTCCCACTCCAACAAGCCTCCACAATTTCCATACGTCTGGACATTGCTCCCACGCCTAAAGAGCCAGGAGGGAAAACTGTGGCTCCTTCTAAAGCTCTTTGGGAACCACTTGCATGGCCCCAAACACCTTGGGGCTGCGGGCTTTCCTCCTGCCTTCAGCCTCAAATACACCCTTTCCCACTTGGCGCCGTGCCAGCCTATAAAATTTCCATATGTCTGGAGATTGCTCCCACTCACAAAGAGCCAGCAGGGAAAACTGAGTCTTGTTCTAAAGCTCTTTGGGAACTGCTTGCATGGCCCCACAGACCTTGTGGCTCCAGGTTTTCCTGCTGCCTTCAGCCTCAAAACCACACTTTCCCACTTGGCGCCGCACCAGCCTCTAGAATTTCCATATGTCTGGAGGTTGTTACCACACCCAAAGAGCCAGGAAAGACAACTGTGGCTTCTTCTAAAACTCTCTGGGAACCGGCTATATGGCCCCACAGACATTGGGGCTACGGGATTTCTTGTTGCCTTCAGCCTCAAAACCACCCTTTCCCACTTGGCGCCGTGCCAGACTCCAAAATTTCCATATGTCTGGACATTGCTCAAACGCCTAAAGAGCCAGGAGGTGAAATTCTGTGTTGTTCTATAGCTCTTTGGGAACCGCTTGCATGGCCCCAGAGACTATGGGGCTGCGGGCTTTCCTGCTGCCTTCAGCCTCAAAACCACCCTCTCCCACTTGGCGCCACGCCAGACTCCAAAATTTCCATATGTCTGGACAGTGCTCCCATGCCTAAAGAGCCAGGAGGGAAAACTGTGGCTTCTTCTAAACCTCTGTGGGAACCGCTTGCATTGCCCCAAATACATTTAGGTTACCTGCTTTCCTGGCGCATTCAGCATCAAAACCACCCTTTCCCACTTGGCGCCGCACCAGCCTCCAAAATTTCCATATCTCTGAACATTGCTCCCACGCCCTAAGAGACAGCAGGGAAAACTGTTTCTTTTTCGAAAGCTCTTTGGGAACCGCTTGCATGACCCCACAGAGCTTGGGGCTGCGGGCTTTCTTGTTGCCTTCAGCCTCAAAACCACCCTTTCCCACTTGGCGCCGCACCAGGCACAAAAATGGCCATATGTCTGGAGATTGGTCCCACGCCCAAAGAGCCAGCAGGGAAAATTATGCCTTGTTCTAAAGCTCTTTGGGAACCGCTTGCATGGCCCCACAGACACTAGTGATGCGGGCTTTCCTGCTGCCTTCAGCCTCAAAACCACCCTTTCCCGCTTGGCGCCGCAATATCCTCCAAAATTTCCATCTCTCTGGAGATTGCTGCCACGCCTAAAGAGCCAGCAGGGAAAACTGTGACTTGTTCTAAATCTCTTTTTCGGAACCGCTTGCATGGACCCACAGACCTTATGGCTGCGGGCTTTCTTGTTGCCTTCAGCCTAAAAACCACCCTTTCCCACTTCGCGTCACGCCAGACTCAAAAATCGCCATGTGTCTGGAGATTGCTTCCACGCCCAAAGATCCAGCAGGGAAAAATGTGCCTTATTCTAAACCTCTTAGGGAACCGCTTGCATGGCCCCACAGACCTTGTGGCACAAGGCTTTCCTGTTGCCTTCAGCCTCAAAAAACCACGTTACCACTTGGCGCCGCGCCAGCCTCTGTAGGAATGTGTCTGAGAGAAAGTGGTCATGTGAGCCAGCCTCCCTACTAGGAGAGATTAGATTAAGGGCAAAACAGGTGGTAGAAGATGGAATTAGTACATGGGAAAAACGGGAACTGAGAAGGTAGAAAACATGTTGTGCTAATGACTAAGTAATTTACTATGTGAATTCTTGTAACCAATCTGATCTGTGAATGAACTGCATGGACAGCACGTGAACAGAGACTGTAAGCCAATCATATAGCTGCCGCTAGCGCGTGCTCTTATTGCCTGTCTCTATATACTCTGTGAAAACTTGAATAAAGGGAGAACGATCATACTCATATTGAGACTCCATCGTTACTCCGGGTCCGTCTCCTACTCCAACATCTGGTAGCAGAGGATGGTTCAGCGCGACTGAGTTCTCCGAGACTGCGGTAAGCAGCTAGAGGAGGGGAGTGGGAAACTTCGGCTGGGAGACGTGCTGCTTAGGCGCATCAGCGGAAGCAGACAACGGCATGAGGTCGTTCCTCACCTCCCAGGCGCAGCTATGGAAACAGAAGCTGCGGCCACACTACTCACTGGGTTCCTCTCTAAGAGAGGGATTGAAACACCAGCGCAACTGTTGCTCAAACTGATTAAGCCGGGGCAGGAGATGGGGCAACAAGTAACAAAAGAAGAAGGGGCTATATTAAGACTTCTCCTGCATATCCTCTCTAAGAGAAGGGTGAAATATGATGAGCGTATGCTCCGAAGGTTGTTAACCTGGTGCAGAGAGAACGGATTCGCACCAGAGCCCCAGACAGCTTTTAAACCAGAAATATGGGAGGCTGTTGGGAAAAAACTGTGGGAAGTGATAAGTAATGGAGACAAAGAGGCATCACCGTTGGCGACGACCTAGCGGTTGGTGTTATCGACCTTACAAGATATGAAGGCGGAGCGAGCCACAGCAGCCAGGGCTTTTGCAGCATTACAACCCACGGGAGGGGGATCGAACAGGCCAGGTCCGAAGGTCTGGGACGATCCCCTGCTGATCC
The DNA here is from genome assembly GCF_964199755.1 of Larus michahellis. Classification (NCBI taxonomy): domain Eukaryota; kingdom Metazoa; phylum Chordata; class Aves; order Charadriiformes; family Laridae; genus Larus; species Larus michahellis. The sequence continues at coordinate 39,596 of NW_027436085.1, forward strand.
CCTCTGCTCCACCTGAGGCCGAGGGAGGAGGCAGAATGTCAGCAGAGAAGGACAGAGCCGGAGCTGTTGGCTCCTGACATTGCCCGCCTCGCCCCCTCCCCTCCCCAGTCATCTCCCTGAGATAAAAGTGCTGGTTTTGTATGTCTGCTGTGGAAGTGTGTGTGGGCGCCAGCTTATACCTGCTGATCAGCATGTGTGCTACTGTTTGCTTTTTGTTGTGTGCAGTGTCGTTAGGTGACTCCACTTGAGCAGGTGTTCTGCCCGGTGTGGTACTGTTCTCGTATGCATCTAGGGCTGACGCTCCGTGAAGTGAAGTAGTTTGTGTATACACAATGTTTAGACGTAAGGCGAGCGCGTAAGGCGAGTGCGCCTCAGGTAGATACACCAGGATGGGCTGTAGAACCGATGGAAGTCCTGGAATATTGGGGGAGTTTTCACCAGCCGACACGTTTACACTCTCGGAAACGGCTCGCCCGTGCAGGGCGTATCGCTGGTTGTTTGTTGTTTGTCTATAAGGTCATGGTTGATTGGGAAAAGGAGTTGAGCCAAAGTCTATAGGATGCTCTGTAGGAAAATGAGAAACTTAAGGAAAAATGAGAAACTGAGCTCTTGTTGCAAAGGCAGACTTTTATGTCAGTCATAAGTGATGGAAAAAAAAAGAAAAGAAAAAAGAGAAAAAAGAAAAAAGAAAAAAGAGAAAAAAGAAAAAAGAAAAAACAAAAAGAAAAAAAAGGAGAAAAAAAAGAAAAGAAACCAACCAGGAACAATTAGATGGGAAATGTGCCACGTTCGCACAAAAGTATGCCATACGCATTACGAGAAAGCATCAGAAAAAGAGAAACAGGACACCTGATTCAAAGCAGTACCATAGAGATATGTTTTTTGGTTTTTTCCTATATGTGTATATGTTATTGCATGCCTTAGTAGATTGCTCTCTGTTATACCCTGCAAGACTAAAATGAACCCAGCAGAAGCGGTCTCTTGAGCAAGGGGGTGGAATATGGGAAAGCAACGGAAGATCACCGAGGAGGACTGTAAATACACTCAAGGGACTCGCACCTGGGTGCTGGAAAACACGTATATCACACCAATTGTTATTCAGTCTCGGGTGCTGGCAAGAAAAACATTTGGATGACATAAGCCTGTAATGGACTCACAGACACCTTATCTAGCTGCTTGAGAACCTTGGCCTGTTGTGGAAGATCAAAGCACAGTACCAGCAAGAACAGGGAGGCCGCATGCGCTCTAGCTAACTAGGACTCTTTTGCTGCCAAGGATTCGTGATAACAAGGGCTCTCTTGCTGCCAAGGATAAGTTTAACAATGCTACTAGTACCGCTATTTCTGAGTTATTGCTAGATGTAGATAGTATTCGATATGCGATGTTGCAAAACAGAACTGCTACTGATTTTTTGCTTTCAGCTCACAGACATGGTTGTCAAGATTTTAAAGGACTGTATTGTATGAATCTAAGTGACCACTCCAAATCCATCCATGCCCAGTTGCAGGAACTGCTCCGACCGAACCAGCAACTTGTGGAGACCACTTTTGAAAATCTTTTTGCTGGATGGACTTGGGGGTGGGGTTGGTTGAAGAAAATTCTACTCATCGCCTGTGTGGAAGGAATTTGTCTGTTATGTTTAGTATGCTGTTTGCTGTTTTTAATAAGCATTATACGATCAGCTGTAGATGCCGCTTTGCATCGTACCCTTGTACGAGTTGTAGAATATGTTGCTCTAAAAACTATGTGTGTATCCATGAGAACCTGACCTTCACAGAAGAAGATAACAGGAAGGGATTACAACAATGGAGTCACGTATCAGGCAGCCGCTGTCAGCAGAGCTGGATCATGAGTTTGGTGAGACTTGCTGCATGTGCTGGCCACGCGTGCAGCGACTCTGGCCTGTACTTTTCTACTCAATCCAGTGCAGGAGAGTTTGGTGGGACTCGCTGCGTGCGCTGGCCATGCATGCAGCGACTCTAGCCTGTACTTCTCCACTCAATCCAGTGCAGGATATAAGGGGGCTGTCTCGGGTCAGAGAGGGCTAGAGAGACATGAGCGAGGGGGAGAGAGACATGAGCGCACTTTGAAGATACAGGGGATGCCCTGAAGCAGTGTCTGCCCCCGCCCCGCCCCCCCGCCATAAGTTCTATGTTCATTAACCCCAACAGCTCCGAAGGCATTACAGCATGTTGCAAGATAAGATATAGTCTACTACTGCTGCAAGACGCATTGAACACCTTCCTACAAGAATTTCAACTTTATGCCCTGATAGGACAGTGGGATGATGCACTCGCAAAGAGCCTGACTGCATTAGAGTGGGTATTTTTGCCACATGCCTTTTCAAAACCAGTAACTATGATGATTGAAATGTTACCGCGATTGTTTTTCCGGGGTCGTTTGTGCTGTCAGCAGCTTTCTGGAATGCATCCAAGCCACATACATGTCCCCATCAAAAAGGATGACCTTGACCCTTGGTTATCACAATTTGACATGTCGTTGCAAAAAGAAAAAATAGTCGTCCTTTACATGATCAGCTAAAAGCTCAAATACTAAAGATTCAAGACTTAATGAACCACAATGTATTTGAACTATTACAAAAGGATTTCTCGTGGGTAAATCCAAAGAAATTGGCTTTCTGGGCTAAATTGAGGAATCTGGGTATTTATTGCCTTAGCAGGGTTCTTTTTGATTCTGTTTTTAATTGTGTTTAGTCTATAACCCACTAAGAGCGTCACAACAAGTAGAAGCACAAGTCATGGCGACCTTGTTAATAAATGGTCTGGCGTTAAACAAAAAAGGGGGAGATGTGGCAGATCTACGAGCAGAGGCCTGCATACGGCCAAAGATACAGTGAGCAGAGCAGAGAGTAACCACAGAGCCAAGAGAACAGTTCATACCTTCACTCCATCCTGTGACGACCATATAACATTTTCAAATCTCAGACAAAGAATAGGGCTAAGTATTCTTCCTTCGCTAGGAACAGCAACGGCATTAAATGCATTGAATAAGATAGGGTGTTGGGCAAGTAAACAGATAAACCTTACAACTGAAATCCTATCTAGCTTGCTTACTGATGCTGATAGCATTCGGCATGCTACGTTGCAAAATCGAGCGGCTATTGACTTTTTGCTGTTAGCTCAGGGTCATAGATGTGAAGATTTTGAAGGTACGTGTTGTATGAACGTTTCAGACCACTCATCATCCATTCATAAGCAGTTACGGGAGCTGAAGGATAACACGTCCAAATTAAAAGTGGTCAAAAATGGTTTCGATGATTGGTTAAGCTCATGGGGTGTATCGGGATGGTTATCAGACTTACTAAAGCAAGGGCTCATGCTATTGTTGGTTATATTATTATTGATTATGGTAGCCTCATGTGTTCTCCGCAAAGTGACTGACATGATTGAAAATGCCATGCATAAGGTCTGGCTGGCTCAAGAAGAAAAAGGGGGTATTGTAGGAATGTGTCTGAGAGAAAATGGTCACGTGAGCCAGCCTCCCTACTAGGAGAGATTAGATTAAGGGCAAAACAGGTGGTAGAAGATGGAATTAGTACATGGGAAAAACGGGAACTGAGAAGGTAGAAAACATGTTGTGCTAATGACGAAGTAATTTACTATGTGAATTCTTGTAACCAATCTGATCTGTGAATGAACTGCATGGACAGCGCGTGAACAGAGACTGTAAGCCAATCATATAGCTGCCGCTAGCGCGTGCTCTTATTACCTCTCTCTATACACTCTGTGAAAACTTGAATAAAGGGAGAACGATTATACTCCTATTAAGACTCCATCGTTACTCCGGGTCCGTCTCCCACTCCAACAAGCCTCCACAATTTCCATACGTCTGGACATTGCTCCCACGCCTAAAGAGCCAGCAGGGAAAACTGTGGCTCCTTCTAAAGCTCTTTGGGAACCACTTGCATGGCCCCAAACACCTTGGGGCTGCGGGCTTTCCTCCTGCCTTCAGCCTCAAATACACCCTTTCCCACTTGGCGCCGTGCCAGCCTATAAAATTTCCATATGTCTGGAGATTGCTCCCACTCACAAAGAGCCAGCAGGGAAAACTGAGTCTTGTTCTAAAGCTCTTTGGGAACTGCTTGCATGGCCCCACAGACCTTGTGGCTCCAGGTTTTCCTGCTGCCTTCAGCCTCAAAACCACACTTTCCCACTTGGCGCCGCACCAGCCTCTAGAATTTCCATATGTCTGGAGGTTGTTACCACACCCAAAGAGCCAGGAAAGACAACTGTGGCTTCTTCTAAAACTCTCTGGGAACCGGCTATATGGCCCCACAGACATTGGGGCTACGGGATTTCTTGTTGCCTTCAGCCTCAAAACCACCCTTTCCCACTTGGCGCCGTGCCAGACTCCAAAATTTCCATATGTCTGGACATTGCTCAAACGCCTAAAGAGCCAGGAGGTGAAATTCTGTGTTGTTCTATAGCTCTTTGGGAACCGCTTGCATGGCCCCAGAGACTATGGGGCTGCGGGCTTTCCTGCTGCCTTCAGCCTCAAAACCACCCTCTCCCACTTGGCGCCACGCCAGACTCCAAAATTTCCATATGTCTGGACAGTGCTCCCATGCCTAAAGAGCCAGGAGGGAAAACTGTGGCTTCTTCTAAACCTCTGTGGGAACCGCTTGCATTGCCCCAAATACATTTAGGTTACCTGCTTTCCTGGCGCATTCAGCATCAAAACCACCCTTTCCCACTTGGCGCCGCACCAGCCTCCAAAATTTCCATATCTCTGAACATTGCTCCCACGCCCTAAGAGACAGCAGGGAAAACTGTTTCTTTTTCGAAAGCTCTTTGGGAACCGCTTGCATGACCCCACAGAGCTTGGGGCTGCGGGCTTTCTTGTTGCCTTCAGCCTCAAAACCACCCTTTCCCACTTGGCGCCGCACCAGGCACAAAAATGGCCATATGTCTGGAGATTGGTCCCACGCCCAAAGAGCCAGCAGGGAAAATTATGCCTTGTTCTAAAGCTCTTTGGGAACCGCTTGCATGGCCCCACAGACACTAGTGATGCGGGCTTTCCTGCTGCCTTCAGCCTCAAAACCACCCTTTCCCGCTTGGCGCCGCAATATCCTCCAAAATTTCCATCTCTCTGGAGATTGCTGCCACGCCTAAAGAGCCAGCAGGGAAAACTGTGACTTGTTCTAAATCTCTTTTTCGGAACCGCTTGCATGGACCCACAGACCTTATGGCTGCGGGCTTTCTTGTTGCCTTCAGCCTAAAAACCACCCTTTCCCACTTCGCGTCACGCCAGACTCAAAAATCGCCATGTGTCTGGAGATTGCTTCCACGCCCAAAGATCCAGCAGGGAAAAATGTGCCTTATTCTAAACCTCTTAGGGAACCGCTTGCATGGCCCCACAGACCTTGTGGCACAAGGCTTTCCTGTTGCCTTCAGCCTCAAAAAACCACGTTACCACTTGGCGCCGCGCCAGCCTCTGTAGGAATGTGTCTGAGAGAAAGTGGTCATGTGAGCCAGCCTCCCTACTAGGAGAGATTAGATTAAGGGCAAAACAGGTGGTAGAAGATGGAATTAGTACATGGGAAAAACGGGAACTGAGAAGGTAGAAAACATGTTGTGCTAATGACTAAGTAATTTACTATGTGAATTCTTGTAACCAATCTGATCTGTGAATGAACTGCATGGACAGCACGTGAACAGAGACTGTAAGCCAATCATATAGCTGCCGCTAGCGCGTGCTCTTATTGCCTGTCTCTATATACTCTGTGAAAACTTGAATAAAGGGAGAACGATCATACTCATATTGAGACTCCATCGTTACTCCGGGTCCGTCTCCTACTCCAACATCTGGTAGCAGAGGATGGTTCAGCGCGACTGAGTTCTCCGAGACTGCGGTAAGCAGCTAGAGGAGGGGAGTGGGAAACTTCGGCTGGGAGACGTGCTGCTTAGGCGCATCAGCGGAAGCAGACAACGGCATGAGGTCGTTCCTCACCTCCCAGGCGCAGCTATGGAAACAGAAGCTGCGGCCACACTACTCACTGGGTTCCTCTCTAAGAGAGGGATTGAAACACCAGCGCAACTGTTGCTCAAACTGATTAAGCCGGGGCAGGAGATGGGGCAACAAGTAACAAAAGAAGAAGGGGCTATATTAAGACTTCTCCTGCATATCCTCTCTAAGAGAAGGGTGAAATATGATGAGCGTATGCTCCGAAGGTTGTTAACCTGGTGCAGAGAGAACGGATTCGCACCAGAGCCCCAGACAGCTTTTAAACCAGAAATATGGGAGGCTGTTGGGAAAAAACTGTGGGAAGTGATAAGTAATGGAGACAAAGAGGCATCACCGTTGGCGACGACCTAGCGGTTGGTGTTATCGACCTTACAAGATATGAAGGCGGAGCGAGCCACAGCAGCCAGGGCTTTTGCAGCATTACAACCCACGGGAGGGGGATCGAACAGGCCAGGTCCGAAGGTCTGGGACGATCCCCTGCTGATCCCCTCTGCTCCACCTGAGGCCGAGGGAGGAGGCAGAATGTCAGCAGAGAAGGACAGAGCCGGAGCTGTTGGCTCCTGACATTGCCCGCCTCGCCCCCTCCCCTCCCCAGTCATCTCCCTGAGATAAAAGTGCTGGTTTTGTATGTCTGCTGTGGAAGTGTGTGTGGGCGCCAGCTTATACCTGCTGATCAGCATGTGTGCTACTGTTTGCTTTTTGTTGTGTGCAGTGTCGTTAGGTGACTCCACTTGAGCAGGTGTTCTGCCCGGTGTGGTACTGTTCTCGTATGCATCTAGGGCTGACGCTCCGTGAAGTGAAGTAGTTTGTGTATACACAATGTTTAGACGTAAGGCGAGCGCGTAAGGCGAGTGCGCCTCAGGTAGATACACCAGGATGGGCTGTAGAACCGATGGAAGTCCTGGAATATTGGGGGAGTTTTCACCAGCCGACACGTTTACACTCTCGGAAACGGCTCGCCCGTGCAGGGCGTATCGCTGGTTGTTTGTTGTTTGTCTATAAGGTCATGGTTGATTGGGAAAAGGAGTTGAGCCAAAGTCTATAGGATGCTCTGTAGGAAAATGAGAAACTTAAGGAAAAATGAGAAACTGAGCTCTTGTTGCAAAGGCAGACTTTTATGTCAGTCATAAGTGATGGAAAAAAAAAGAAAAGAAAAAAGAGAAAAAAGAAAAAAGAAAAAAGAGAAAAAAGAAAAAAGAAAAAACAAAAAGAAAAAAAAGGAGAAAAAAAAGAAAAGAAACCAACCAGGAACAATTAGATGGGAAATGTGCCACGTTCGCACAAAAGTATGCCATACGCATTACGAGAAAGCATCAGAAAAAGAGAAACAGGACACCTGATTCAAAGCAGTACCATAGAGATATGTTTTTTGGTTTTTTCCTATATGTGTATATGTTATTGCATGCCTTAGTAGATTGCTCTCTGTTATACCCTGCAAGACTAAAATGAACCCAGCAGAAGCGGTCTCTTGAGCAAGGGGGTGGAATATGGGAAAGCAACGGAAGATCACCGAGGAGGACTGTAAATACACTCAAGGGACTCGCACCTGGGTGCTGGAAAACACGTATATCACACCAATTGTTATTCAGTCTCGGGTGCTGGCAAGAAAAACATTTGGATGACATAAGCCTGTAATGGACTCACAGACACCTTATCTAGCTGCTTGAGAACCTTGGCCTGTTGTGGAAGATCAAAGCACAGTACCAGCAAGAACAGGGAGGCCGCATGCGCTCTAGCTAACTAGGACTCTTTTGCTGCCAAGGATTCGTGATAACAAGGGCTCTCTTGCTGCCAAGGATAAGTTTAACAATGCTACTAGTACCGCTATTTCTGAGTTATTGCTAGATGTAGATAGTATTCGATATGCGATGTTGCAAAACAGAACTGCTACTGATTTTTTGCTTTCAGCTCACAGACATGGTTGTCAAGATTTTAAAGGACTGTATTGTATGAATCTAAGTGACCACTCCAAATCCATCCATGCCCAGTTGCAGGAACTGCTCCGACCGAACCAGCAACTTGTGGAGACCACTTTTGAAAATCTTTTTGCTGGATGGACTTGGGGGTGGGGTTGGTTGAAGAAAATTCTACTCATCGCCTGTGTGGAAGGAATTTGTCTGTTATGTTTAGTATGCTGTTTGCTGTTTTTAATAAGCATTATACGATCAGCTGTAGATGCCGCTTTGCATCGTACCCTTGTACGAGTTGTAGAATATGTTGCTCTAAAAACTATGTGTGTATCCATGAGAACCTGACCTTCACAGAAGAAGATAACAGGAAGGGATTACAACAATGGAGTCACGTATCAGGCAGCCGCTGTCAGCAGAGCTGGATCATGAGTTTGGTGAGACTTGCTGCATGTGCTGGCCACGCGTGCAGCGACTCTGGCCTGTACTTTTCTACTCAATCCAGTGCAGGAGAGTTTGGTGGGACTAGCTGCGTGCGCTGGCCATGCATGCAGCGACTCTAGCCTGTACTTCTCCACTCAATCCAGTGCAGGATATAAGGGGGCTGTCTCGGGTCAGAGAGGGCTAGAGAGACATGAGCGAGGGGGAGAGAGACATGAGCGCACTTTGAAGATACAGGGGATGCCCTGAAGCAGTGTCTGCCCCCGCCCCGCCCCCCCGCCATAAGTTCTATGTTCATTAACCCCAACAGCTCCGAAGGCATTACAGCATGTTGCAAGATAAGATATAGTCTACTACTGCTGCAAGACGCATTGAACACCTTCCTACAAGAATTTCAACTTTATGCCCTGATAGGACAGTGGGATGATGCACTCGCAAAGAGCCTGACTGCATTAGAGTGGGTATTTTTGCCACATGCCTTTTCAAAACCAGTAACTATGATGATTGAAATGTTACCGCGATTGTTTTTCCAGGGTCGTTTGTGCTGTCAGCAGCTTTCTGGAATGCATCCAAGCCACATACATGTCCCCATCAAAAAGGATGACCTTGACCCTTGGTTATCACAATTTGACATGTCGTTGCAAAAAGAAAAAATAGTCGTCCTTTACATGATCAGCTAAAAGCTCAAATACTAAAGATTCAAGACTTAATGAACCACAATGTATTTGAACTATTACAAAAGGATTTCTCGTGGGTAAATCCAAAGAAATTGGCTTTCTGGGCTAAATTGAGGAATCTGGGTATTTATTGCCTTAGCAGGGTTCTTTTTGATTCTGTTTTTAATTGTGTTTAGTCTATAACCCGCTAAGAGCGTCACAACAAGTAGAAGCACAAGTCATGGCGACCTTGTTAATAAATGGTCTGGCGTTAAACAAAAAAGGGGGAGATGTGGCAGATCTACGAGCAGAGGCCTGCATACGGCCAAAGATACAGTGAGCAGAGCAGAGAGTAACCACAGAGCCAAGAGAACAGTTCATACCTTCACTCCATCCTGTGACGACCATATAACATTTTCAAATCTCAGACAAAGAATAGGGCTAAGTATTCTTCCTTCGCTAGGAACAGCAACGGCATTAAATGCATTGAATAAGATAGGGTGTTGGGCAAGTAAACAGATAAACCTTACAACTGAAATCCTATCTAACTTGCTTACTGATGCTGATAGCATTCGGCATGCTACGTTGCAAAATCGAGCGGCTATTGACTTTTTGCTGTTAGCTCAGGGTCATGGATGTGAAGATTTTGAAGGTATGTGTTGTATGAACGTTTCAGACCACTCATCATCCATTCATAAGCAGTTACGGGAGCTGAAGGATAACATGTCCAAATTAAAAGTGGTCAAAAATGGTTTCGATGATTGGTTAAGCTCATGGGGTGTATCGGGATGGTTATGAGACTTACTAAAGCAAGGGCTCATGCTATTGTTGGTTATATTATTATTGATTATGGTAGCCTCATGTGTTCTCCGCAAAGTGACTGACATGATTGAAAATGCCATGCATAAGGTCTGGCTGGCTCAAGAAGAAAAAGGGGGTATTGTAGGAATGTGTCTGAGAGAAAATGGTCACGTGAGCCAGCCTCCCTACTAGGAGAGATTAGATTAAGGGCAAAACAGGTGGTAGAAGATGGAATTAGTACATGGGAAAAACGGGAACTGAGAAGGTAGAAAACATGTTGTGCTAATGACGAAGTAATTTACTATGTGAATTCTTGTAACCAATCTGATCTGTGAATGAACTGCATGGACAGCGCGTGAACAGAGACTGTAAGCCAATCATATAGCTGCCGCTAGCGCGTGCTCTTATTACCTCTCTCTCTATACACTCTGTGAAAACTTGAATAAAGGGAGAACGATTATACTCATATTAAGACGCCATCGTTACTCCGGGTCCGTCTCCCACTCCAACAAGCCTCCACAATTTCCATACGTCTGGACATTGCTCCCACGCCTAAAGAGCCAGGAGGGAAAACTGTGGCTTCTTCTAAAGCTCTTTGGGAACCGCTTGCATGGCCCCAAACACCTTGGGGCTGCGGGCTTTCCTCCTGCCTTCAGCCTCAAATACACCCTTTCCCACTTGGCGCCGTGCCAGCCTATAAAATTTCCATATGTCTGGAGATTGCTCCCACTCACAAAGAGCCAGCAGGGAAAACTGAGTCTTGTTCTAAAGCTCTTTGGGAACTGCTTGCATGGCCCCACAGACCTTGTGGCTCCAGGTTTTCCTGCTGCCTTCAGCCTGAAAACCACACTTTCCCACTTGGCGCCGCACCAGCCTCTAGAATTTCCATATGTCTGGAGGTTGTTACCACACCCAAAGAGCCAGGAAAGACAACTGTGGCTTCTTCTAAAACTCTCTGGGAACCGGCTATATGGCCCCACAGACACTGGGGCTACGGGATTTCTTGTTGCCTTCAGCCTCAAAACCACCCTTTCCCACTTGGCGCCGCGCCAGACTCCAAAATTTCCATATGTCTGGACATTGCTCAAACGCCTAAAGAGCCAGGAGGTGAAATTCTGTGTTGTTCTACAGCTCTTTGGGAACTGCTTGCATGGCCCCAGAGACTATGGGGCTGCGGGCTTTCCTGCTGCCTTCAGCCTCAAAACCACCCTCTCCCACTTGGCGCCGCGCCAGACTCCAAAATTTCCAGATGTCTGGACATTGCTCCCATGCCTAAAGAGCCAGGAAGGAAAACTGTGGCTTCTTCTAAACCTCTGTGGGAACCGCTTGCATTGCCCCAAATACATTTAGGTTACCTGCTTTCCTGGCGCATTCAGCATCAAAACCACCCTTTCCCACTTGGCGCCGCACCAGCCTCCAAAATTTCCATATCTCTGAACATTGCTCCCACGCCCTAAGAGACAGCAGGGAAAAGTCTTTCTTTTTCGAAAGCTCTTTGGGAACCGCTTGCATGACCCCACAGAGCTTGGGGCTGCGGGCTTTCTTGTTGCCTTCAGCCTCAAAACCACCCTTTCCCACTTGGCGCCGCACCAGGCACAAAAATGGCCATATGTCTGGAGATTGGTCCCACGCCCAAAGAGCCAGCAGGGAAAACTATGCCTTGTTCTAAAGCTCTTTGGGAACCGCTTGCATGGCCCCAGAGACTATGGAGCTGCGGGCATTCCTGCTGCCTTCAGCCTCAAAACCACCCTTTCCCGCTTGGCGCCGCAATATCCTCCAAAATTTCCATCTCTCTGGAGATTGCTGCCACGCCTAAAGAGCCAGCAGGGAAAACTGTGACTTGTTCTAAATCTCTTTTTCGGAACCGCTTGCATGGACCCACAGACCTTATGGCTGCGGGCTTTCTTGTTGCCTTCAGCCTAAAAACCACCCTTTCCCACTTCGCGTCACGCCAGACTCAAAAATCGCCATGTGTCTGGAGATTGCTTCCACGCCCAAAGATCCAGCAGGGAAAAATGTGCCTTATTCTAAACCTCTTAGGGAACCGCTTGCATGGCCCCACAGACCTTGTGGCACAAGGCTTTCCTGTTGCCTTCAGCCTCAAAAAACCACGTTACCACTTGGCGCCGCGCCAGCCTCTGTAGGAATGTGTCTGAGAGAAAGTGGTCATGTGAGCCAGCCTCCCTACTAGGAGAGATTAGATTAAGGGCAAAACAGGTGGTAGAAGATGGAATTAGTACATGGGAAAAACGGGAACTGAGAAGGTAGAAAACATGTTGTGCTAATGACTAAGTAATTTACTATGTGAATTCTTGTAACCAATCTGATCTGTGAATGAACTGCATGGACAGCGCGTGAACAGAGACTGTAAGCCAATCATATAGCTGCCGCTAGCGCGTGCTCTTATTGCCTGTCTCTATATACTCTGTGAAAACTTGAATAAAGGGAGAACGATCATACTCATATTGAGACTCCATCGTTACTCCGGGTCCGTCTCCTACTCCAACGTCTGGTAGCAGAGGATGGTTCAGCGCGACTGAGTTCTCCGAGACTGCGGTAAGCAGCTAGAGGAGGGGAGTGGGAAACTTCGGCTGGGAGACGTGCTGCTTAGGCGC